>NW_024533512.1:0-39380 GCF_016097555.1 Gigantopelta aegis | reverse complement strand
TTCTGAAGATGTATTTTTCATTCAAAAAAGTTCAGATTGATTGAGAATTGAGGTGAAATATAGAAGATCAAGGAGAAGAAGCATGTCAATAATATTAAGAATACGTTTTCTTGTAAGGTTGAAAAACAAAATGCAGTGAAAAGAATAACATTATTTTATCATTTGAGCTCCTAATGATGTTCATGAATTGGAATGTAGATGATCCATGTTATGTAGTAGATATGACACAGTACCAACGACAGTTGTCATGGTAAACAAGATTGGAATTCATCAAGTAGAGGTTTGAGATGATGCATACGGAAAATATGAAAACATTTTACGTGAGTTAGACAGTCCCAAAATACCAATAAATGGTACAATTACAACAGCAATAAACAACAATAGCTATTTAGAACAAACAATTTATGCCATGATGTAAATATCGAACTGCAGGATCAACATTAGCAAAATAATTATCACCAACTTTTAAAACACTTTATGTACCCAATACTTGTTGTAGTTATCGACCAAAAGGACAGCTTATAAGCAGACTATGCTTGTACTGGGGACTTTTGTATCTTAGACAACAGACGAGGACAACAACGACCAATACATACTAGTAGTACTTAACATAATCCACACCATATAGGGACCTAAGTAGTAGAATGATGCATAATAAGGATAAAGAGACCAAAAAACACCAAGGAATTCCCCCAATATCTTCTAAATTGAGTAAGAATATTGATGTATATATAACTAATGATTACTTTTGTAATAGTAAACTGAGAAAAATAACCATATGGAAGTTGAACTTGACAATTGATAAGAATAGTAAAGGTCCATATAGAAATCTGGAACCAATCTCTATTTTAATCTGATAACTGCCAGTACAAAGATAACAAGAAAAAAACTGGATACAGATAGCAAATAGAATAATTAAGTAGGGGTATCTCTTTACAATTAGAAGTACATTGAACTCCTTCAAAGTAAGATTATATCCTGATCGACACAACGTGAACAACGAATGCCTCCACAATTTCTAGCACATTGGTCATCTTGATGAAATGGTTAAAGCAATCATATCCTGACCGAAATTAGCTGAGCACAAGTTATCAATTCTGTCAGTTGATTTACAATGTGGCAAAACCACAGGTTAAGGCTTCCTTCCATCTTGTCGTACCCAATAGCCTTTTTTAATGCAAGCAACTCCTAATCTAAGAGGAACATTTGAAGTTGACATCTGGTATGTTTGAGCATTGACATGTTTTGTTGTATTGTCATATGTAAAATCCAATAGGACAGCCACGTTTAAAATGAATATAAATCAGAGAGAATTCCAATGAGTCTGAATTAATAATCCCAAGATTAAGCATTTGATTTGAATGCATTGTGTTGTTTTGTCTTCAATATCAGAAAATGCAACATGAAGTTGTGTATTAATGATAGAATTGTTGCCTGAAAGGAAGATAGTAGGTGGAACAATTATCTCAACATATTCTATGTTAATTAGTTTACATTGAGACTCTGTATCTCTTTGTAGTTGAACAGTGCTTTACAAGAAGAAGATTGGTGTAAAGCATCTATTAAAGTAACATTTTTAAGCACAATTTTCTGTCCAGCAAAGACTCAACTGTGGGATATTAGTTCAACTGGTGAGTAGCAACCGAATTTTTCTTGTCACTAGAAATGTTAAGAAATTGCTACAATAATATGGTTTCTCTAACTTGACAAGGTGTTATAAAAAACTGAATGACTGCAAACTTGCGCACGGTTATAAGAATAGTTGAAATGACATCAAAACAAGGCCAAGAGCTATTGAGTACCTGCCATGCAAATGATGGACTATCAATGTACCACAGCACCACCATAATCAGCAGTGTTATTTTTAAGGGACAACACTATGTCAACTGTAAACTGTAATTATAAGGTTGACCCTTATATACAAATTCACCCTATTGCTAAGGCACCACCATAAAGTACCAATACTGTCACAAAAACTGCATGTTCCATTGGATGATATTGCTATTATATTATATTATATGATGTAGCATCTAATATCATTATATTAGATGCTACATTGTCATGTTCATGCATCGGTGACTATTTCGAATGGCTTTTTTTGTACACTGCTTTCTAAATAAGCAATTATATACATGCTTTTTTACTTTTGAAATACACGTAAACATAAGAGTTTTCTGTTATTATATAATATATATATATATATATATATATTACACACACACACACACACATATATATAAATCTATTATCTCTTTATAGCAAATGAACATAATAATATAGCATATAATGAAGTAGTTGTACTAATGGGTCATATATTCAACTTGCTATCAGTTCAGGCAAAATGTGTCGAAAAATTCATACTTTGCTTATATGAATTACACTGAGCTATAAAAGATAGTTTCATGCGTTTCTTATGCTAATTCATTTAACAATTATTACTGCTAATACAGAAAGTAAAACAGCAAATTTTATTTTGTTTAAATGTTATATGAAGTGTGAAACTAAGAGTTAGGGAAGACACGTAATACTTTGCTGTATACACCATCTTTCTCAAGTGTACTTGCACAGAGTGTAGTGTACTCTGCTGATGTAGAGCTAGGAATGAATGCATGTGATGATCTCTGAGGCAGTGAATAAAATGACATTATCACAGTATCTGTTGTTTTCTAATGTATTTTTGGAAATAGTAGAGAATTCTGCCATTGTAAGAGGAATTTGTGATATTTTCTGATGTTTATTTTTATCTGTTTGTTCAGTTGAAGATGGTGTTATTACAGGTAAGTTTTCATATTCAGTTTAAAATTGATGTTTGGCTAGATAATGTTGTCATTTCCAAGTGATTACTATTGAACAGACATCTGTTTTCCCTTATGCATGCAATAGAAGTAAACACAATAAAGCCAATTACAATTACAATAATTGCAATTATAACAATAGCAACTACTACTCCACCAAAAACAAGTAATAAAGAAAAGCTGCTGATGGATGATGTGGTAGTGACAGATGACACAGTGGCAGTAGAAAAAGGTTGAGTGTTCATAATGGTAGTGACAGGTGATACCGTGATAACAGAAAATGGTTGTGTGTTCATTGATGTTCTTGTAGTAGGTGGACTCGCAATGTTAGGAATGTAATGAACATTGACTTCTACAGGATTTAATGTCATATGTATAAATGAGGATTGTTGACTAATCAATTTTCCAGTAAAGTTAAAAGTCTCAGTAGTGATATTGAAAGCAATAATGAGCTTTGAAACATTAAGATTAACTGTGTGTGAAGAAATATTTTGCCCAAACTTCAGAACACTACTGTTGAGTGGTATACCTGTTTTAAATATTATTGACATGTAATTGGTGAGATATATAATACCTTGAGGTCCTTTCAAGTTGTAGTATCAAATATATTAGTAGTCCAGGTTGAAGTGTTCCACTAAAATGTTTAATTTCTATATTAATATATTCATTTAACATGCCCACAACTATCATACTATCTTGTTTAAAGCCAATAGGAATATCTATAATTTTATATTTGAATAAATTAATAAATCAATTAAAAGGACTTACAGTCATTGTCTTCTATGTTTACAATAGCTTCATTAATATGATAGAGCACATTTTTGTCACTACTTGTCATTTTTACTGTAAACTGTTCAGTTTCTTCAACAACGTCATCATCTAATATAACTATGGAGACAACTTTGATATTTTCCTCACTGTAGAATTTTACTATTTCATTGATAGGGAAATAGTCTTCATTAGCTAAACATAAAAATATAATGAAGCAGCAAGAACTAGATTTATCTAATAATTTACCTTTGGCTGAGTTTACAATTGAAGAGTTACTTCAATAGACACATTTATATTTGTATTAACATTATGTGATCTTACAATAGATATTATTATATGACCATCTCCTTCTGAGACAAATATGAAAATGAATTGAAACTGACTAGTACTTTGTTAAACTGAAGTAACATTCCACCTAAATGTCCATAACCACCATGGCTATGAAACCATGCACACTGACATATATCTTTCCATTAGGATTACTATGATTGATAGTATAGTTTCCATTTAGCTGATGTAGTGTAGCCATATCCTGAGATTGTTCCATCATTGTTATAAATTGGGTGTCCAAGTTAATTAGTCAGTACATCATTAATTATTACAGTACCATTGAAATAGGTATCTGCAGGTACTGCTATACTGTAAAAGTTAATAGGCATTTCTGGTAATGTAGTAAATGTGACACTGTGAGGATATTGTCTAATAGGAGGAACTGTCATTAGTAATGGATCACCATAACTACTAGCGTGATATTTATGACCAATCCTAGTTCAGCAATATAGCATAGTTGACTGATTGGACATGACAAAAGGTATTATAATCACTATCATATGTTAAGATGTCACCAGATAAAGCCAATATAATAGTTGTAGAGTTTGTCTACAAGTTATGTTTACACGAGTGTTTTTTGTTGATGTTATTAGTTTATACTTTGACCATTAGAACGATTTGTAGTGGTTGTCAGTAAGAATTGTGTTTCCCAATTTATAGTAGGTGGTACTTGAGTAGATATAGGATCACAATAGGAATATAATACTGGTACAGTAGCACATTGATGTCCTCCAATAACTGTCAATGGATAATTTGATACAATCTTAGTTCCACTCAGATTGACAATTCTGCTGCAATCAACAAAAGTCTGTAAAGCATGAAGTGTAGCAGTATAATTGGTACCAGATGTAATATTGACAATATTACTTTCATCTTCCTGAACATTCTGAGGTAGTTGTATATTTTGTGTGGGTGTAATAGTAACTGTTGTGTTATCTTTACAACCAACTAATAGAATTTGTGCCATAATAATTGTTTAATTTAGATTCATGTGATATTCCATAATAAACATACTCATCTGTAGGTTATCATGACATGTAGAGCTAATATGTTGAACGAGGGTGCATTTTGTATACCCAACCATAACAATAGAGATAGGTTGACTAGGAGAAGATCTCACGTGTAGTCCATGATGACGATAAATATAACTGGACCTCGGTACTTGTAAACTTGATGGTATGGTAACAAAGGTAGCAGCATTAGCTGTAGTAGTTCCAGTATAACTGTATCCAGTTAAAGAAGAGATGTTAAATTGAACTGGACTAGAACTTTTTGTAAGAACTATCATTTCAATATGATTGGATTGTTTATATTGTCTCAAGAAACAATGTGGAATTCACTTGCATAGTTAGACAAACTCACTGTCAGCATTAATAACTCCTATATTATTATAAATATTGCCATTAACATCAATTAATTTAGATTTTAACATTACCTATAAGAGTGAAAATTGTGATTACTTGCAGTAACTTATTATCACCGTCATTTCAATTTTTAATACAACTGCCAGATGAATTCATAATTTTAATTACAAAATTATAATTTTAATATCCTGTTATTTTTGTGTATTATAAGTGCAATATTTGTTATCGCATCAAATCCTGGTACATTAATACATTCATGTTTTAGAACAACTGTCAATGACACATTGTTAATATAGTTCCACTAATATTAACAAATTTGGTAGCATTGCATGTTAATGTAATAGCTTATAGTTTTATAGTTATAGTTGTAACATTGTTGTTTAGTTTGAGCTTAGTCAGTTCTATATTTTGTGTAGGCATAATAAATACTACAGTGTTATTTCTACAACCCACTAATAGCATTTTTCCATTAATATTGTTTTCATTAGATTCATGTAGATATTCTATTATAAACATAATATTTATAGGTAATCATGACATGGTAGAATTAAATGTATGTACAATGAATTAGACACATATTTATAATAAAAATTACTCAAGTATTTAACATCATATTATAATATATAAATATACAATATAGTAGTTAATCATAGTATTACATAAGAAACTTGTGTATACTTTAAGACTAATTGTCTTCCATACTTTAATGTACTTTTCATGGTTCAAGTTCAATGTAGTCATCTTCAATTATATCTTTTGTTTAATTATTTTATAATGTTTTTTTGATATGTGAGAGCTTTGTTACAAAATTAACACTACAATAATTCTACAATAATTATGTTGTTTGCATCAAGTGAAATGTATAATTATGTGTATTGTGAAAAACGTAAACCTATCCACCCTTGTTACCAAATATGTGGGTAACATACATAAAACCTGAATTTCAGAAAAGGATTCAGCTATTTTTATTAGAATAAAATCAAGGCTTAATTACTACAAGAAAAAAAAAAAGAAATTATAAACCATATACAAGAAACTAGCAATTAAAATAAACATTAAGACAACTCATAAAATAGTACTACACAAAGTATGTATGCTTAAGTATTTTACAGTGTCTATTAGCGAATATGATAGTTTGGAGTGTAAGATTCATTGTGGAAGCCTCCATTTGGTGAAGAGATTCTGGTTGTTGTGGTACTGCAGTCATATCAAATGGATATATAGCTTTGAATAAGTTTCTTCTTGTTACAATGTTCATTGAATTTGTCTTTGGTGATTTTGATAAATTAATATAATTAGCTGGAATTGATTCTTGATAAATTGGATTAGTTAATGTATTTTTCAGAGCAATGACTATTTGTAGTTAGTTCCTTCCTCTTATACTTAATATAGAAGTAACTGATAATTAAAACAGTAGTAAATATAATGATTACTATTATCACAATGACAGCCATTACTCCACCAACAACAAAAGTTATGTAAGAACTACCAACAGCCTCTGTACAAATAGTTGGTGTTGGAATAAAAGTTGTTGTTATGGCTGTATAAATGTTAATGAACTGGTAGAAAAAGGTATTAAAATGTTTGGATTGTAGTTAATATTGACTTCTGCAGGATTCAATATTGTATGTACTGATTGGAACTATAATCCATAGCCAATCTTCCAGTGATGTTAAAATTCTTAGTTTTTGAATTAATGCCAAAAAAAAGTGTGAGAACATTAAGATAACAGTGTGTGTTGATGTTATGTCTCCAAATTGAACAACATTAACATGACATGGAACACCTATGGCAAACTATCATGTACATATATCAATATATGGATAGATATACCTTGAGGTCCTTCAAGCTGTAATGTCAAACTTATTGTTAGTCCAGGTTGAAGTATACCACTATAATGTACAATTTTCAAGATTAATACCTTTATCAAATGTACTCATTGATTTAATTAATTCTTGTTTGAAAACAATATGAATATCTGTATTAATAAAAATAATAAATAAAATACATATATTTAGATATACTTACAATCGTTATCTTTTATTGTGACAATAGTTTCATCAATATTGGACAACAATTGTGCAAACACATTGTTGTAAAGAGTTATTATCTTTACTGTAAAAAATCTGTTCTTCTACAATGTCATCATCAAATATAGTTATAGAAAACTGCTTTAATAGTCTGGCCACTGTAAAAATGTCACTGTACGATTGATAGATAAGTAATCTTCATTTCCTAATCATGAAAAGGAAGTGTATAGATATAATTATGTTTTACATAATAAATAACTATATATAACTTTCATTGATACCTGTTGCTTCAGTTTTCATAACTGTATGTTCACATGTTATAAAGACAGTTATATTTCTTCAATATTATATGACCTTACAATGTATATGTCTACACAACCATCTCCTTCATTGATTACGTACATAGATGCATTGAAACTAATTAACTGAGTCTTAAGTAACATTCCAGCTATATAGCCATATCCTCCACGGCTATGAAACCCATAGACACTGACATATATCTTGCCATTAGGATTACTATGACTGATAGTATAATTTCCATTAGCTGATGTAGTGTAGCCATATCCTGATATTGTTCCATTACTGTTATAAATTGATGTCCAATTTAATGTAGTCAGTAATCCATTAATTATTACAGTATCATTGAAATAAGTATCTGCAGGTACTGCTATACTGTAAAAGTTAGTAGGCATTTCTGGTAATGTTGTAAATGTGACACTGTGAGGATATTGTCTAATATGAGGAACTGTCATTAATAATGGATCACCATAATCAGTCACTTGGACACGTGCATGACTAAATGCGAACTCAGCAATATAGCATAGTTGACTGCACTGGATATAAAAAAGGTATTATGATCATTATCTTGTGATAAGACATCACCAGATGAAGGCAATATAATAGTTTTAGAGGTTTGTTGACAAGTTATGTTAACATGACATTATATTTTGAAGCTATTATTTTAAACCTTTGACCATTAGAACGATTCTGTAGTGGTGCCAAAATGAATTGTGTTCCCCAATTTATAGTAGGTGGTACTTGAGTAGCTATAGGATCACAATAGGAATATGATACTGGTACAGTAGCACATTGATGTCCTCCGATAACTGTCAATGGATAATTTGATACAATCTTAGTTCCACTCAGATCGACAAATTCTGCTGCAATCAACAATGTCTGCAAAGCATGTAAAGTAACTTTGTAACTATCCCAGCTCCAATATTAAACATATTACTGTCACGTTGCTGAACATTTTGAGGTAGTTGTATATTTTGTGTGGGTGTAATAGTAACTGTTGTGTTATCCCTACAACCAACTAATAAGATTTGTCCATAATAATTGTCTACATTAGTTTCATGTGATATTCCATAATAAACATACTCATCTGTAGGTTGATCATGACATGGTAGAGCGCTAAATATGTTGAACGAGGTGCATCTGTATACCCAACCATAATAACAGCAATAGGTTGACTAGGAGAAGATGTCACATGTAGTCCAAGATGACGATAAATATAACTGGACTCTCGTACTTGTAAACTTGATGGTATGGTAACAAAGGTAGCAGCATTAGCTGTAGTAGTTCCAGTATAACTGTATCCAGAAGATGAGATGGTAAATTGAACTGGACTAGAACTCTTTGTAAGAACAATCATTTCAATATGATTGCTTGATTTCAACTTGTCGCAAAAAAGCAACATGGAATTCACTTGCATAGTTAGAGAGCACTTCATCTTCAGCATCAACTTTTATATACTTATATATTTATTTATTTATATATAAACATTAACATTACCTGTTAGAGTTAAAGCAGTGATTAGTAGTAGTATCTTCTTCAGTAACATGATCCTTTTAATTCTAGATATTAACTGTTTTTGTAGATCATTTAGTGTGCAGTTACTCTCTCTATATATAGTCATATATAGCAATGCTAAACATTTCCT
Organism: Gigantopelta aegis; assembly: GCF_016097555.1. NCBI lineage: Eukaryota > Metazoa > Mollusca > Gastropoda > Neomphalida > Peltospiridae > Gigantopelta > Gigantopelta aegis. The sequence goes on along the minus strand of NW_024533512.1, from coordinate 30,148 downwards.
GTTTAACTTTTACAGGTTTGTTTATTTATTTATGATCAAATTCACATTTCACAAATTCAGTAATGTCACAAACTTATAGACTTATATTCATAATAATGCTAATATTTATGTATTTTCAGTTTGCTATATAGTTATGTAGCCATTTCACCTATATCTGATATACACTCATGTATCTATGATATGTATGTATACATACATACATACATATATATAGGGGTGTGTGTTGGGTGTGTGTTGCACATTGATGTCCTCCAATAACTGTCAATGGATAAGTAGATACAATCTTACTCCCACTTAAATCAACATGTGCAGATACCACTGCAATTAACAAGGTCTGCAATGCATGTAAAATAACTGTGTAACTAGTACCAGCTGCAATGTCAACCATTTCACTGTCATATTGCTGAACATTTTGAGGTAGTTGTATATTTTGTGTGGGTGTAATAGTAACTGTTGTGTTATCCCTACAACCAACTAATAAGATTTGTCCATAATAATTGTCTACTTTAGTTTCATGTGATATTCCATAATAAACATACTCATCTGTAGGTTGATCATGACATGGTAGAGCTAAATAAGTTGAACGAGGTGCATCTGTATACCCAACCATAATAACAGAGATAGGTTGACTAGGAGAGATGTCACATGTAGTCCAAGATGACGATAATGATAACTTGAATTTCGTACTTGTAAACTTGATGGTACAAAGACAACTGTAGCAGCATTAACTGTTGTCATTCCAGTATAGCTGTATCCAGTGGAAGATGTGATATTAAACTGAACTGGAGTGGAACTCCTAGTAAGAATTCTCATCCCAATACAGCTATTTGTATAAACCTGTCGCAAGAATGCAACATGGAATTCACTTGCATAGTTGGACAGCAAATATCTTTAGCATCAATTTCTATATTTTTAAATAGTTATTTATATATAAACATTAACATTACCTAATAGAGCTAGAGCTGTGATTAGTAGTAGTATCTTCTTCAGTAACATGATCCTTTTAATTCTAGATATCGATTGTCTTTGGACACATAAAAGTATAACAATATAGTATATGTAGATCATTTAGTGTGCAGTTACTATATATATATACCTATACATATAGTTATATATAATACTGACAACATTTCCTGTCCAACTTTTTATAACAGGTTTGTTTATTTATCTATAATCAATTCACATTGTAACAAATTCAGTAATGTAAATTCTGTAATGTAATGTAATGTAATTTATTTTATTTATTTATTTATTCTTGTATTCCAATGAATTATGTACAGCAATGTCATTAGCTTATAGACTTTATATCATAACAATATTAATATTGTTATATTTTCAGTTTGCTATATAGTTGTGTACCCTTCTCATCTATAACTGATATATACTCCAATATTGTCACATTTGTCAAGACACAATTTAGCTCTGATAATTGACTGAAAAACAGTTTATTTGGAAAAATTAATCACACAAAAACATATATGTAAAATTACAATAATTATATGAATGCATGCAATATAAAGAATCATTAATAAGCACATTATATAAGCACTTGCAATACTTTATGCTCATTTGCTTCATTCTGTAATGCACTTATCAGTGGCTCACGCTCCATGTAGTCATCTTCAACTATATTTTTTGCTTGAATATTCTTTGAACGTTGATACATTATGTACTTGAGACATCCTTTCTTAAGCAGTCATGCCAGATCGACGAATTAACTGTACCACTATTATTACCAAGAAACCTAGCAATATGTATATTAAAGGAAGAGCAGTCATTATGTTAATTAAACAATTGTGAAAGATGTTTTTTCATTCAAATTTTCAGATTGATTGAGAATAGAGGTTAAATATAGAAGATCAAGGAGAAGAAGCATGTCTATAATATTAAGAATACGTTTCTTGTAAGGTTGAAAAACAAAATGCAGTGAAAGAATAACATTAGTATCATTTGAGCTCCTAATGGATGCTCATGAATTGCAATATAGAGGATCCATGTTATGTAGTAGATGACACAGTACCAACGCAGTTGTCATGGTAACAAGATTGGAATTCATCAAGTAAAGGTTTGAGACGATGCATACGGAAAGTATGAAACATTTTACGGGTGAGTTAGACAGTCCCCAAATACCAATAAATGGTACAATTACGACACCAATAAACACAATAGCTATTACAACAAACAATTTATGCCATGATGTAAAATATCGAACTGCAGGATCAACATTAGCAAAATAATTATCACCAACTTTTAAACAATTTATGTACCCAATACTTGTTTTAGTTATCGACCAAAAGGACAGCATGATAAGCAGACATATAGCTTGTACTGGTGATTTTGTATCTTAGACAACAGACGAGGACAACAACGACCAATACATACTAGTAGTATTAACATAATCCACACCAATATAGGACCTAAGTAGTAGAATGATGCCATAATAAAGGATCAAGAGACCAAAAACACCAAGGAATTTCACCCAATACTTCCAAATGAGTAAGAATATCGATGTACATATACTAATGATTACTTTAGTAATAGTAAACTGAGAAAATAACTATATGGAAGTTGACTTGCAATTGATAAGAATAGTAAAGGTCCATATAGAAATCCGGAACCAATCTCTAATTTTAATCTGATAACTGCCAGTACAAAGATAAACAAGAAAAAAACTGGATACAGATAGCAAATAGAATAATTAAGTAGGGGTATTCTCTTTTACAATTTGAAGTACATTGAACTCCTTCCAAAAATAAACTTATATCCTGATCGACAACGTGAACAACGAATGCCTCCACCATTTCTAGCACATTGGTCATCTTGATGAAATGGTAAAGCAATCATATCCTGGCCGAAAATTAGCTGAGCATTTGTTATCAATTCTGTCAGTTGATTTACAACGTGGAAAACCACAGGTTAAGGCTTCCTTTCCATCTTGTCGTACCCAATAACCTTTTTTAATACAAGCAACTCCTAAATCTAAGGAACATTTGAAGTTGACATCTGGTATGTTTGAGCATTGACATGTTTTTGTGATATTGTCATATGTAAATCCAATAGGACAGCCGCGTTTAAAAGTAATATAAATCAGAGAAAGATTCCAATGAGTCTGAATTAATAATCCCAAGATTAATGCATTTGATTTGAATGCATTGTGTTGTTGTTTTGTCTTCAATATCAGAAACTGCAACATGAAGTTGTGTATTAATGATAGAATTGATGCCCGAAAGAAGATAGTAGGTGGACCAATTATCTCAACATCTTCTATGTTAAATTAGTTTACATTGAGACTCTGTATCTCTTTGTAGTTGAAACAGTGCTTTACAAGAAGAAGATTGGTGTAAAGCATCTATTAAAGTAACATTTTTAAGCACAATTTTCTGTCCAGCAAAGACTTGTAAATTCAATTGTGAGATTATTAGTTCAACTGTGCAGTAGCAACCGAATTTTTTCCTGTCACTAGAAATGTTAAGAAATTGCTCACAATAATATGGTTTCTCCAACTTTGACAAAGTGTTATAAAAAACTGAATGACCTGCAACTCGTGCATGGTTATGAAATAGTTGACATGACCAAAACAAGGGCAAAGAGTTATTGAGTACCTGCTGTGCAAAGGAGGGACTATCAATGTACACAGCACCACCATAATCAGCAGTGTTATTTTTAAAAGACAACACTGTGTCAACTGTAAGACATATAATGTTATTATAAGGTTGACCTTTAGATACAAATTCACCTATTGCTAATGCACCACCCATAAGTACCAATGTTGTCATAAAAGCTGTTTGTTCTATTGAATGTAGCATTTACAGACATCAGAGTCAAAAGTGAAGCCAGTGCTCTATTACCACCCTGTTAAGTTCAAATTTTGAGCTAATAAAGTCACTAATCTCACATATATAATACTTGGTCCATTCATGTCAGTAAAGGCAGTGCTTGGGCGTCTGACATAATTATCGGCAACAGTAATATTATCTAGTATAATGTTGGTTGTATAAAGAAGGCTACTTGTGTAGTCATTGTTTGGAGTACCAGTTATATAAAGAATATTTGACTGTGACTCATAGGCCTTTGTTCCAGTAAAAGAACAGCTTTGAATGAAATGGTTAGAGAATCCAATAGAACTTTATATACATTGACATGCCAAAGTTTTCTCTAAATATATTCTTGCTATAATAAAAGTTAACTGACTCACTTTCTGTTTGTTCAGGGTTGTAATTTGAACACGTAATATACCAAAATTACCAAAAGGATCAGTGTTTTGAAGAAACGTATTGTTATGGAATCTCACTATAATCTTCTCAAAGTTATTTGCTATTAACTTTGTCAGTATAGAGTAAAAGTTAAGCTGAAAAGTACAATTTTTCACTAAAATAGTCACATTAGATGTATCAAGTTGAGAGATGTACACCATTGGAGCACCATCTGCATACAAAGGCATTCGATTATAGTAAATTCACATAAGTTCAAAGTAAAGTTTAAATTTTAAAAAAGTCGTGTTGATAATAGATAGAGCGATTACACCAGAAGATCCTTCTAAAGCAGCGTTTGAACGATTCTCCACATGTTCTTAAATTTACTGCCTTCAATGGTAACGTTTGTTAATAATACTATAGGTAAGAATAATTTTGATAAGTAATTAGTAAAGCAGCATTTGGAGTTATAATGTTGGCCATAAATGTGCAGTCCTCTATATTAATTGCGTTAATGTTCAGAAGTTGAATCCCAGACATTTGTGTAAACTGTACATCTTTAAATCCAACATAGAAAGTCCAGAAAATACTAATCCTTTCATTTTGACTGAACCACACCCATCAAAGTTACAGATTCAAAACAAAGTGCAGAGTTTATTTCATTGATTCCCTGAAATGTCAGGGACACACCAATATCACATTGAATGACCACAATATCAGTTGTCAACTTTCCGATAATATTAAAACGCATACCACTAGGTATTAAGTACTTATTTAAGGATCTTTAGCCACATACTGTTCATTATATACATAGAAATTAACTTCAGTAGTATCATTTGGCAGCTTGACTTCTCTTAAAGCATATGTGAGGTTAGGACAAATAGGATGATCTCCTTCTGTGCAGTTTGTGAACGTATCATTAATAGTAACATTGACAAGTGTGCATGAACAGTGAATTATAAGGCTGAGCATGTACAGCACCAGCACAATCGAAACAAATGCCTAGAAAGTGATAGCAGAGTATCGTGTGTTATGAGAATCATGGTTTAAATGACGAGAATTGGCAATTCAATGTAGGAACTGTCCACAAAATGATAATACATCAATTACCACTGACACTCCAATACAGAAAGGTTTCAATTATATATAAAATTTATTATACAAAGTTCTCTACAATTACAAGGATTAGAGTTTGTAAAGGCAATTGCATATTTGTAAATTTTTATTCTAAACTTACCTATTCACTGTTCTATCTATTATAATAGTGTCAAAATTGGAAGACAAATCTGCTGCCAACAGAGTTATTTAATTTAAAGCCAAAGCAAGTTAGCAACGCATAATCACAATGGAATACTTATTACTATATCTCTGACATAACAGTTGCTAAGACCTTAAATGGATTCACTTACCTTCATATCTTTTCAACTTTATATTATCAGATCTATTTGATGTCCCTTTTGTGTAGGAGGTTATTATAGTAAATATTTGAGGGTGTGGTTAGCCATGATGCTGACATTTAAACTAACAAGCTACTAACTTAGACTACATTTATCATTAAACTAAATCAAAACATTCCGATACTATAACAATGAAGGGTAAATGTGAAGTGTTCTTATTGATAAGAGCTAACAATACAACTTCAAGATGTTACAAAAACGCTTACGAAGTATTAAGATATTCTAGGTTATTAGTTTGCAAATAATGCTTTTTTAAACACAAAAGATAATATATTCAAATTATAATTGATACAAATGTTACCACGTAGTGTTGGTAATTGTTCTGTAAACTTTTTTTTTAAAGTCTCTCTTATGTACTCTTGATCCTTTAATAAAGAACTTGGGACAAGTGACTCCAATGTTATATGTAATGTATGAAGCTTCATCTCATCAGTACAATCTGGTAATAATAAAGTGACAAGGTAGTCAATATCACCCTATAATAAAAAATATAGAGTTTAACAAATGCTAGTAATTATTATAATCAAATATATGTAGTGACATTTACATGTATTAATGTTCAATAAGATTAAATGAAATAAAGACAGTTATGGTAATCAATGATGAATGTGATTAGTAATGCCATGTTAAATACAATAATTGATCCATTGATCTGTTCATTCCATCTTATGTCTGCCAGTCTATCCATCTTCAATCATTACATACACTATTAACTTTATAAGTGAATATGAGAACCAGTAAAGTACATAATAGTAAAATCATACTTTACTAAAAACACATCAGTTGATAAACAGCTCCTGAGTAAGCAAACACAAGATCACTCTCAACATCTTCATTTAATAATCTTGATAAAATAACCTAAAAAAAAGTAAAAAAAAATATTTAGTATAAATTATTTATTAATTATAGTTTATTAAAGGGTTTAAACCTCTTTTGTTATTAACCTTCAAAAAAGTAGTGATTATATGATGTTAACATATCAGTGTTCTTTGTAGATGAACAATCTGCCATAGTCTCCACACACTCAATACAAAGCAGGGATATGTCACTACTAACCCTACAATATATATAAAAGATAAACATTGTATGAACAGAGTGCTTTAACCTCCTAATGTACACATTGTCATTAGCTTTGATATAAGCACCTTAAAAGGTTAAAAACATCATAATATATAAATATACTGTTACAAACATGTAATATTAACTGATGCATCATAGACATCACATACTATGATATAATAGTGCTTATTAATCAACAAGGCCATCCTTTCATCAATCTGTCTGTCAAATCATCTATCTTTCATTATAGTATTATCCATAACTGACCTTGTACATCCAATATCAATGAGATTTAAAGAAAAACTTAACAAGTGTTCAGGCAGAGCAGCAAATGACTCAGGAAATATGTCACATATATAGTGTAATAGCATAAAACATGCGACACAGTTCAGGATACTAAAAAAGAATATTTTGTGTGTACAATGTGAACAAATACAATAAAGTGATTAGTAGTATTAAGGTTGATTCACATTAACATTATTAACGCTACGTAATGTAACGTATTGCATTCACACACGTTAGTAATGTGCTGTAATTCAAAAAGTTAACACAATGTTGAAATAGAAGTTTTTTCTATTCCTTAGCGAAATGGGCAAATGTATGACCAATCAAATTCACAAAGCACGTGGTTGACAGATAAGAAAATGGTGGAATTTGACGAACTGCTTATCTATGCAGTGAAAGAATACCCTTGCCTTTTTAACACTAAATCAAATGATTTCAAGGTAACTTGGAAAAAGGAAAATGCTTGGAAGCAGTTCCAAAACAGGTTGAATAGTACTGGTAAGTGAATCCACACCCCTTATACAATCATGTATTTTTTTCCAATGTGAATTCCAATCTGTTTACGTTGTGGAATGGTATATGACGTTAACTGTATTGCGCATTTCTAGTGTGAAGTAGTCTTTACATGTTAAATTGTACCTTTAATATTTCTTCATTGATAGTAGGCAAGACAACAGATAGTCCTTTTAATACCACATCTATTGGAGCAACAGTTTTGAGTACTATCTAAAAATAATAGATTATTATTATTTTATATACTTTGTATGATAATAAATACCTGAGGAACTAAAGTCAAAATAATCTTTAGTAGTCAAATGTGATAGAGTCCTGTATAAAGAGTAGAAGATCTTCACAGCTGTCATCATCACTCAGTTTCCCATCAACATATTTACCTACATTATGTAATGTATAATAAAATAATATACAATGGTTTTAAATGATATATATTATATATATATATATATATATATATATATATATATATTGGTATAATGGTATAGGTGCTTCACATGTTCACATATATACATATATGTACTACTGACCACTTGTAATTGCTAGTTAGTGACTATAATTATTGTAAGTGTTTCTTTCAAGTACATGTACATATAGTTAATAATGCTTCAAAGTTTGAGGTGTATAGCAGTAAAAATGATTTTTAACTAAAGCACTTAACAATCTAATAATTATATTACTTTATTAAAGGGACATAAAGGTATTTACTTTGAAAAGAAGTTAGCATATGTGGTTATTAATCCGAGACAAACATCATACGTCTTAGAGCATCAGTCTGAAAGGAAATGAAATGTTAGATAAATATAGTACATTGTATGTTTAAAGGTGTCTTCTAAAATAAAGAGTTTAAGTAAAACTTGAGAAAATAAATACAACAGTTTATGTAACATGTACCAACTTACATCGCTAAGAAATATTGTAAAATTTTCTGTGACACTCTCAAATAATTTGAAGATAATTAACGAAATATTTGGTGAGTCAGAGAACACTTGTAACAATTGAACACAGGAGTATAATAAGGCAAAAGAGAAAGGGAACACAATCAGTATTAATATACTGCTAGTAGCTGATGCCACACCACATAATGACTCCAATAGAAACAACAGCTTCTTTTGTAAAGTATCATCAGATGTTAGAGATCCGTTATTTAAATGTTCCATTACAGTATTAAATTGAATACTGAGTGGCTGCAATAACTGTATATAAATAATAAAGAAATAAGTATGAAGCCTATTTTGTGAATATAAATAATAAATTATTATAAATTATTATAATAATAAAGTATGAAGCCTATTTTGTGTATGTACTGCTATGAGTCTAATTTCATTGGTCAAAATGGAAATGTGTATACTGCATATGTACATAGTATAGCAATTCATTGTATGTATATGTCATTAGCTGAAATAAAGCATTAAATTTATTTTTATTGGTATTTGTGATAATAAAGGTTTATTAAATTTATTATCTACCTTCGTAGATTAATAATGGAAATGCAAAAAAAAAAATAATGTGATCCCACCAAACCAAAGGACCACGTGGATACTAAATAAGCATGTTTTGGTTGTAAAAAATTCAATTTCTAAACATGAAGTATATATATACCCAGATGAATGCATCAAACATACATCACTCATATACATGTACATGCATAATACAACAACCTCATTGAGGTATTGGTCTCTTCTAGATCCATTGGCACAAGACAATAGACCAGCTATCATATCTCTTTGTACAGCAGGTGACATTATAGTAAAATGGATGATTACCATTAGCAAATGTCCTCATTAATAACCACAGAGTATCATGACCACAGAGATAACTGCCCTATAATAATACATGAAGTATCTAATGGTAACAATACATGTATAATATAATACATTGTTAAATGTATAATATTTATACAGATATTAAGAAGACAGAAAAAAAGGTAAATTGTTTACTTTGTGAACATAGGAATCACATGAATATCATTATTCAATTTATGTGTTACCAAAGCTTATAATTATAAGTTTATTAACATAAATGTACAAGGTACACAAGGGTCCAAAATAACTCAATATAATATTATACAATATTTCTTTTATACCTTTATTAATACCTTTGTTACCTAGGGAGTTAATGTATTTAGATAGCTACATTTTTTATAATAACTACATAACAGTTGTCTATCATTTTTGCTAACTGGTCTTGTTTCTTCTAGTAAGTTTATACAATTTTTTAACAGTACCAGTGTGTTAATTTCTCTTCGTTGTGCCAAACAGAGATATTAAAAGCGATTTTGTCTAAGATAAAGGACAATAGCCAACCCCCCCCCCTGCCATCTTGAATTTTCACTATCTCCAACAACCATATCATAAAGGATAGGACCTATCTAAAAATCAAAAATGTTAAAATTTAAATACAAGACTGAAAAAGAACTGATAACTAATGATAGAATAAAAAGGTGCCAAATGTACAATAGACACAATATATATTGCACATGTAGACATCTAATGCACATTCATATACCTTGTCATATTTTGGTGGTGGTCATTAGATATGTTGACAAAACAGTCGACAGTCCCCATATAGCTGACTCACATACTTGAGGACTAACAACATCCTTTAATCCTTGCTCAGTAACTGCCTCTCTATAACAGACCAGTGACAAAGACAAACTATAAGTGATACTACAGGATCAATACTCAATAAACAGCCAGCATCATTGTAATCTGCTGTAGTTATTAACTGTTCCAAATTGGTGGTAACAGATTCTGGTACCAAGTGAGAGTTCTACTAATTCTGTCGGTATGGTACTTTCCTCACTCTCAACAACATCTGTTAGTGTATACGTTGCTATTAGCAACAGCCAATGAATATCGTCATAAAGTGCTTCTAATTTTCCTATGTCAACTGATGTAGGTTTCACTAGTAAAGATTGACACATTTTAATACATTGTGAAAAACAATTGAAGAACAGTCTCAGTAACGTTGGTAAGCTAGTAGCAGCACATTCGACATAATGTTCCAATGTAAACTAGTTCATCGGCATAGCTATCACGATCATCAGAGTCCAAGTCAAGATCCAGTTTTAGTACCAGTTTGGTAATGTTTTAATCCTTGTGGTTCATTTAACTTGCTTTGAAGATAGAGGGAGACAATTTGGATACTGGAAACGATAAGAATGTTTTTAAAGTCATCACAAGGGACCATCCAGCAATCGCACAAATACTTCTAATACATAACAGAGACTCTCCTCTAACAATGAGGAGTCTTCTTGGTCATTCTATAAAGAAAATAAGATTAAATGTCTGATAAGTTTATATAACAAAATGTGCATGTAGTGCATATTAAATACATGTACATTACAAAATAATAAAAAGGTTGTATTTTACGATATAACATGTTACAATACTTCTGCTCATGCAGAATGTTGTAAGGTAAACATGTGACCACATACATGCATGTATATAAAAGTAGTTTCTTCCAGTAAGACTTGAGTAGTGTATACTATAGAATAACAATCTAAATCAAACTCAACACTTGCTCTATACTTTGAGTTTAGGGATAGGACTGGATATTTGTATAATAATTGCTGTATTTAGAAAGTCTATGGACATGTGAAAATGTGATTAAATATGTCAGGTTAGAGAGCAGTCATAGAGTTAAAGACAGAAAGATATCTGTAACAGTAGAAGCTCAAAAATAGTCATAGAAGTGTGAAAAGAAGTAGTGATAATAGAGACATGATAGAATAAGCAAAAAAAATGTCACTGGCCAGCTGAAGTCAGATGTAGTTTAGATGGCTACTCACTAAAATTAAAGAAAGTGCCTCCAGTGCATTTAAGTCATAATGCAGGAGAGTTTATGAAGTCACCTGAAGCCCAAGACCATAGTTGGAACATTTGATTATAATATAGTTTATGTAATATGGAAGACTATATTGATCCTTATTAACATTACAATTACAGTAGTTTAAACCAATCCTTTACCTCTAGTTTAGTAATTCTCTGACAACATAGTCCAACATAGTCAGTTAACTTTGTGTTAGAGATTGAAGAAGATCCATATTTAATGAAGAGAAAAAGATACGAGAGAAAGTAGTCACTAACTGTCGAAATGTACAAGCCACGCCATAAATAATGTCATCAGTAACAGCAGCACTACTATATATATAATAAGAAAAATAGAAAGCAAAAATAAAAATTACATGAGGCTTAGTTAAATATTGAGAATTTGAATATTAAGGCACATCTCTGTAGTCAATACAATGACATATTTAAAGGTTTATGTTACCATGTGTACTTAATGAAATAATTACTGTAAATGTCAAAATCTTTGAGGTAGTTATATTTTTCACGGTTGAGTGACATTGTGAAAATTAGACTCGAGAATATTAATAATCAAATTTTCACGGCTGACACAAAATGCGAAATTATGAGTTCGGGAAAATTTTACGCGCGAAAGTTTGAGTGGCAAAAAATTTTGACATTTACAGTATAATTGGACTATATTGAGTATCTTGACTACAATATAAAGGTCTCTCTACTAAATTCTTTTTGAAGATGTCTGTTAACTTCAAAATAAGTTCTTGTTATATATAATTTCAAATAATCATAATAGCAATAAACAATTCAATCTAAAACTCACAAATCAATTAAAGATGGTAGAAAAATTGTAAAAACATTTCCAAATACATCTGGGAGTCATCAGTAGAAGAAAATATTGGTCCAGAGAGTGAAGCTAACTGAGATAAACACTGACTTGATGTGTGTGTAAGATCAGGATGACTAAAGGAAAACTTGAATACCTGTACAAGAGAAAGCAACAAGAGTGTATAATATTACTAAAGGTTAATGCCTAAATGTGAGGGCCACTCAGCAAATAGGATGTGTTATAAAATAAAGGTAAAGATATCAACACACTGGGGGTTGGGATTGTGCATGGCAGTGTCTTGATGGTTTTGCAATGTCACTTATTTAGCTGTATTAAGGTACAGAACATTATATTATTAATATTAAATACAGGTTAATGCCTAAAAATGTGAGGGCCACCACTGTATATTGGGTGTGCTATAACATAAACAGGTCTAAAGGTCACAGATCTGAGGGTTGTTACACTATAGTACTTGGGGGTTAGGCTTTGTGGCACGGCAGTGTCATGATGGTTCTGCAATGTCACTTTATTGAGTTGTCATATGGTACATAACATCATATTGTATACATATATATGTATAAACTATATGTACATATGAACACTGGCCATACAATGTACTTGACTACCTTTACAAATAGATCTAGTAACACTGATTAAAAAAAATTGCACGAAACTCTTGTGGTGGTTTTAATGGTATAAATAAATTCGGTTGAACTATCTAAATGAGTGATCTATGTAGATCTGTGATCATAGTTAAAGAAAACACATGTCAATGTTTCTATTAGTAATTTAATACATACAACTTTTATTACAATAGAATTATACATGTACATGTGTATTAACTACAGGATACATGATGATCTGAAATTCCATGAGAGAATGTTTAAATTCAAAGAAAGAAGACAAGATATTTGCTTGTTTCAAGTGAAGCATAATTTCCTAATACTATAGTGTACATGACAATATAGACATATTGTATTAATTCAGATATACATGGGACTGGTTCTAACAAATGGGGTCATTTGCAAAAACAAAATATTCTAAAGAAAACACCTGCTGTAGGCTACATGGCTATCATAAAAAAAGCTCACGAAAGGTCGTCATATGGAGGATGCACAATGACTCTCCTTCCCATATATCAAATTTTGTAAACTTCCTGTTTAAGATGGCAAAAACTATTTATATTCAAGTGTTTGATCGAAATGTTTGGCATATATAATAAGACACCTTTAGTCAGATTTGGTTACATATGAAAAATATATTATGAGTACATTATGCAGAGATAAAATATATACCATGAGTTATATTATACAGATATATATCTATTGTACCTGAACTGCTAGAGTAAATATTTTGAGTAGTCCCTCCATTTGTTCTATAGTGTTCTTACATTTAACATGAAATTCTAAAGGCATTCCCAAAGCACTAGATCCGGAACTTGAGGATACCTCTGATAATAAAATAGAGAGCAGAGAACATCCCAACTAAATAATAAAACACAAAAATTTAATCATTGATGTTACTAAACATAGCAGTATTATATATGTTACTCCAGTAGTAGGATTATGTTCAATATATGCGTATTTACCATACAAGTACATGTGTGTACTAAAATCAGTTGGGGAATAATTGAATATCTCAAGATATATGCATTTTTGGATTGGAAAATACACTTAAAACTCTAATAATGTACATAAGAAGAGCCCTCAAGTCCAGTACTTACTAAACTAACACAATAAAAACACAGTGTCAGGTCAGTCAAATACTATTAGCAACACTAGTCAAATAGATAGTATTAAATTTCTTACCTCAATATGTGTACTATTAGATAACAATTGTGATATATCACAAATAAATGAATCCAATAACTTTGGACCATCTTCTTCTAAGAGACCTCTTTTAATGATAACAGCTACTACTAACATTAAGTGTTGACGTACATATTGTGGTAAGCTATATAAAAAAATAATACAGTAAGGACAAGAGTATAGTATGACCTCAATTAAAAGTTATTTATTGTGCTAATGGATCAGGTTATATAGTGTCTCAAATATTATAAACATAGGGTTTATTAATATTATATATACATATACAATTGTATATAGGATGTTTCATTATGCTTACATGTACAGTACAAGTAAACTGAGATCATTCAGCTGTCCTGAGAGTGCATGGTATGGTGGTAGTATAAAATAGTTCAACATGAAAGATAGGGAAAGTATAAAGGCAGTTAGTTATCTGTCAGTACTGGATATTATTAGTAACATCTACCTCAAAAAGGCTACCTAGCAGAACACTAAGTAACTGTACATGTATATGTACATGTACATGTATGTGTAGTCAATACCTTGTATTTCTGATGACATAAGTCATAAGATATTTGTCTTAGTGTTACTTTCTCCTCCAATGGTAGAACTGACCATTCTCTTAACAGACCCTCCTTCATTGTAGCAACAGCTTGAAATCTGACGTAATCTGAACAGTCACTTTCTATAGATGTGTATATTTGAATTATAAAAAATGACACTTTATTGATAAAAGGTGTTTAAATACAGAAATGTAATGTACATATGTAGTCTAAAATAATAAGTATTACTTAATATCCCTTTTGTATGTATTGACTTTCAAAGTTTAAGAAAAAAAAGATGTCATGTTTACATGAAAAAATAAGCAAAAAATAATTTAGTGTATATTGTTTGCCACACCCACTTACATACCCAGTATTGCTTTACAAAGTGCATATGGCCTTGACAGTTTTTTCATTGAAGGAAGACAGACTCAGCTTCTGCTCGCTCTCTCAGAAGTGACTTCATGGGTGGAGGACTAAAGTAGAACAAACAAATTTTACAATATGTAAACAATGCACGCCTACTTTATTGTAATAGTTTTTACTGAGAACATATCTAATGCAATCTTTTATGACTACTCTTAAAGTCATTGTTATTATATGTTATATTCACATGCCACTACTTTATGTTTAACATTGATAACTGACCTAATACACACATACTAGCTAGTAGGTATTACATTGTGTTTTTTAACACTAGTTATTATGGTAATGACTTTTACGTACATAGTTAGTATGAGATGTACTAGATACATTCTTACCAACACGATACGAGCAGCATTCTCTAACTGAATTTGATCCTTTGGGTCCATAAAAAACGATGAGGAATTCACGCGTTGATATTAATGATGGGTGTGGCTCCAATTAACACAATACTATTATCTAAATTATTATAGTTAACTTTGTAACCAAACAAAAGAACTGAAATATGTTTTAAATAATTTGTTTGCAGGATATACTTTTGTTTTAATAAATTTCTATTGTATATATTAATGATATAATTATGTACTGTAACAATAATTAATTTTAAATGCTGACTAAATATAGTAAATTCCTATAAATTAGATATCCACAAAGAGGCTTAATGGGATAGAACAGAGAGTAGGACACGCCAATACGCCAATATTTAATGAGATACTTTATAAAAAGCTCAAAAAGCTTCAAGTCCAGAATGATTCTCTTGAGTGCACAAATGGGTGTGTTAATCGCGTGACCGTTAATTACGTAGTTTCTATAGCGATATTTAACAATTACACTCTATAATTTTAATTTAGTAATGGCCACTCGTTTCGAGCCACCTTCCCGCTACGATCACGTCGCTGCAGTAGTTAACGACAATATATATGTATGGGGTGGATGGACCACCAGACTTCCTCGTGATAAACATGTGGAAGTGTAGAAAAGGCAGATTATTTGTCGAAAATGAAGTGTTGGACTTGAATACAGGCGTATGGGGAAGTCTAAAGACTTCTGGATCACCTCCCTTAGGAGTAGTCGGTGCTGCTTGGACTGTACAAGGACATAAAATTATTCATTTTGGAGGTTACTGTGGGTATGTGCTATCATAATGGTATTTATCAGTTTAATATTTCTACTTTGAGTGGAATGTCTAATGCCTGATGATAGTCCTTCATCTCCAATGAGGAAGCACATTGTGGTATTTTAGTTACAATGAACGTGAGATGAATTTCTCGTATTGTTGGTGGTTATGGAGCTGGATCACCAAACATCAACTGCACAGTATGTTGAAGGATTAATGATAGGATTTCTACAACTAATGAAGTTCACGTATTTAAGTCTTCTTCGTCAGTACATATATAGTTGATTAAAGAGCAATGGAATTTCATAATAGTGGATCATTTTATGGGTTTGTATCACTGCTTAACATTACTAAGCTTATAACAAATGCGGTCATTACTGTATTATTTGCATGGTACACAAATTTGAAAGGCTTGTCCTTGGAGATGTGAAAATTAGAACTCGTGAATTTTATTCTGTTAATGTGCTTATATGAAGTTGTGTTCAATCTATGATGTTAACACTGTCTAGCAACCAAGCCAATTATTATTTTGTAGACATGGTAGCCTCCTATCATGCATGCTCTTCTGTGACTATATCTCCAAGTTTTAACGTGTGAAAAATAATGTGACATGTATGTATGTTCACAGAGGGTGTGGTTAGGCAGAAGAAATTTCAAGGTAGAATTTCAAATTTAGTTTTAAAGGACTTACACACATCAAGGAAAATTGCACCAATAAAGTTTTTTTCTCACTCTATACAGTATGATAACATGTGAAAAAAATTGTTGTAAATCTATACAGAATAGTTTCAATTATCACGCATTATGACCATCAGTATTATCTTCCTTTTATTACAGATATGCAATGGTTTAGTCTATAGTAAATGGAACTGCTCCACTCCTTGTCAGAGTTGTCAGTTTTACAAAGTTAGATGATAAGAACGCATTTTTATATGGTGGGTATGCACCTGAACATGGCCAAATTAAAGAGTCTATACAATTAATTTTGTTTCGTGGGTAAGCTGGCATTATTATTATTTATTAATTAACATTTCATTTTATGATATAGTGTTGGACTAAGGTTCTATGGACAATACTATTGAGAAACCTTTAGGAGAGATGGCCATTCGTGTTGCCTACTCTCTGATAGTTGTCAAGTTGCTTTAGTGATGGGTGGGAACAATGGGCGCAATCCAACATTAGATGATGTTTGGGTTATGGATCTAAAGAAAGGGACATGGAAAAAGGTCATATTTAGCATTAACTATAATAATAATTATTATTACCATTAAGCACTGTGAGCAGCATACACCATATTTTATGCAATATTATATAAACTATAAAGCCATACACACACACACATATATATTTGGTCACGCTTATGAGTATAAATCTGAACCCTTAACCACAGGCATGAAAGAGTGCATTTTAGTTTGTCACAGAGAAAATGTTATATTGTCCTTCAAAAGTTAAAGGTAGCTTACAAGATGTGTATTATAATGTGAAAATAAAATAAGATTATTGATACTAAAGAACTATAATATATATATATATATATATATATATATATATGCTTATCAATATTATAATCTAAACTTTGAATTCCCTGACTGATGTACATGCTCAGTAAATCTACATAATTTTTAGTATATGTGACCTGATTTGCAAAAAGGGACCACTTCTGTCAAAACATTTGTGACCTGGATTATGAAAAAAAAACCTGTTAAAACATACCCAAAAACAGTTTGGTATACATATAGATTAGTTATGCATATATAACAACTGTATGTATATACAAAACTGTTTTTGAGATTTTTTAACAGTGATTTTTCACAAATCAGGTCACAGATATTTGACAAAAGTGGTTCCTTTTTGCAAATCAGGGTCACATATAGAAATGACACTATACTTTATTAAAAATATCATATATGATTCTACTGTAGTTGTTATTTTTTATATTATATGTTGCAGATTTCTATCTCAGATAGTTATATTTGCCGATATGGGCATACTTGTACACCTGTAATAATAACCCAATCTGAAATATTGTGGTTTTGTTTGGAGGTCAAAGGAAAAAAACGGGCAAAGGTCCTAGTGAAATGGTAAAAGAAACATACACTCTAACACTTGGTGAGTAGTTTCATTTTCACAATCTTGTATAAATTAGAAAGCTAGCATCAACTCTTTTAATAATGACATATAGTTATTGCTAATACAAGCTAATATTCTTTTTATCATTGCATGTGATTTAAATTTCTTGTAGTGTTAGAAAGTCATGGTAGCAGCAGTGAATGGACTGTAAAGAATGACCCAATATCTGAAAAATTGGAAATGCTAAAATTAAAGGTGAAAGAAAAGAAGTTCACCAATGAAATAAAACTATGAAAAATCCAAGACAAAAAATTTGCATAAACAAATATCAAAGTTTAAAACAACAACCTCGACTGTTATCTGGTGATGCTAGTCTTTCTGTCAAGCCAGAGAAAGCTGACAAAGGTACTCAATGTAACAGTGATGACTTTAAAGAAGGCTTAAAGCTAAACTGCTTTACTAAGTGATAATAATACTTCTTTGCAAGAACAATTGACGCTACATAATGATATTAAAGTCAAAGAATATCAAGAAATAAGACAATAGAACAGCATACTAAAATGTTTAAAGAAACTATTAAAAACATCTGGTAAAGCTAAGAACAAACTGGTAAGTGTAAATACACATATTAATTCAAACCTCTCATATATTTAGGTTTTTATTAGATTGTGAAAATTAATACAATTAGTACAATATGATAATCTGTGCAAAACTATTTCATGTGCAAAGTTTTATAGGATCTCAACATGCATGTAGGCATTAGTTAATTTGTTACTTATTATATTCAAATAAGCTGTATTTGTAGACATTAACTGTATATATAACTAACAAAACAAATGCAATTTATGCTATAATATTTAAGGAACAAATCAAAGCATGCATTCATCAATTTTATACATCACACAATCATAATGTTCTATTTACTTTACACACAGGCTATGTAGGTCAACTAGTTGTTTTGAATGAAGAATCTTCCATTCAAAAATTCGGAAATATTACATTCAAAGACTTACTATTGAAGCCACAGCGACAACTATGCTTCAATATTTGATTAGATTAGTGTGGTCCGAAGAGTTTATGTTTCCAGGACAACTATGAACTATTAAGTTCAGTATATTCTGTGGACACTTTTGAAAGAAATCATCTGAGCCTGTCAATGTTTTTGTGAAAAACACTGTGGTGGTATATCTAATGATAATCAATGCTCGGAAATGTTTTTTGCCATTTGTACAGATCCTGAGTATGGCCCACCATATAACTCAAGATTATAGATGGGCATTTTGAAGTCAAGTCTAATATCGGCATTTATGTCTTAAGTTTTCATTTAAACTTATTGCTGTTGTATGCGTGTTTTAGGTATACCAATCAATAGTCTCTACATATCAAAGTGGTACATAGAACCAATCACTAAAATAAAGTCGAAAGGGCATTTATATTCACACGAAATTTAGAAGCAACTTAGAAGTAAGTGTTTAAAATCTTCTGTATCATTATTTTCTTTTATAACAGTATGTGTATATTTAACTTTAAATGATGTTTGTATCGCCTTCTTGGTAGTCATTAGCTACTTTTTTCAATAGTATATATTTTCATAAAGAACAGTCGCAATCTGTATTTAATATATATGTAGATAGATAGATATAGTGCTACATATTCAACTCAACAACTGTGCTTAATTCGTGTCTATCTATCAGTTTTTGACTATAGTAATTCTAGTATATCGCACTAGCTGCATTTGCTTTGAAAATGTATGTGCCTAAAAAAACAGTTGAATGATTACCAACATGACATGTGTCTTATATGAATGTATTAACCCAATATAGCTGGTGTAATGATAGGAAAACAAAATGATACCTCACATTAACAATTATAAATAAAATATCAAAAAATAGTTGTTATTATTTTACGTCCGGCATGCTCTGTGGTACTCGTTAAATGTTTTTGAAGTACTATAATTTAATCAAGAGATATACTTTATTAAATTTGTTGTAACTTGTTAACTCCCATAGGCTATAGACAATTTCTATTGGAAAAAGTGCCCAAATGAGATCTGTCATTGTATCAATGACTTAGTTTTAAAGAAGAGAAAACTTTATATCATGTAGTAAAACAAAATGAAAATGAAAAATCTTGTTTGAATATGAGATTGATCAAAGATGGAGTGGATCTGTTCTTACTCTTTCTGTACTACCACCAGTAGTAAGTTGATTAGCTTCCACATTATTATGCCAACCATATATATATATTTTAAAATTATAGGTACGAAAGAAAGCTATTAATGATTAGCCAAAAAACAAATCGTATATTCCTGTTGTGTATTATATTGAGAAAACAAAGGCAAATTTAACAAACCAATTGCATTTTCAGCTTTCTGGTATGAAGATGGACATGTCATTGCTCTAAATGATAATGATGTATTCATCACAGAAATCCATACACGTATGATTATTTTTACAATTCAAATATTACACAGAAACTTACAGCAAAAACTTAAGCAAAAATTTACAAAGCTTATACTTTATAAATTAATTTATGAATAACTTGCATCATGATTTTGGCAGTAATATTGTTATTGAATAAATTACCCCTCCCTAAATTAACCATTTTACTTTACTGATCTTCTTTTTTATTTTAGAAAGGCAAGAATGCAATAAACAGAGTTGCACAGCAAATACCTGATCATAATGACGTGTTCTATCTTTAAATGTCCATGTCTAGTGAATTGCAAGTCTTAATAATATTCCTTTGAGTATCATCAGTTTATTATTTTATGGCATGGCTATAAATCATCAAAAGATTCCTGTCATAATATAAAAGGTAATACTTGTTTAGTTAGTAGTATTATTAATTTATGTAATACTACTTACGACTTTATGAAATGTGCACTTAATTTATATACTTAATATTAAATCAGAAATCCTAACTTACTGTGTATCAGTGGCTTTATATGGGGCAGATTTAGTGCTTGCCCATTGTAAAAGTAATTACTATATATATATCCTACTGCCATTAATAGCATATTTTGTAAACTTTCCTTGTAATGATACTGTATCATTATGTTTAAACCTCCACCATGCATACAATAATGTTGGTTTTTATTTATTTGTCCTTTAAAATTACAGGTGAATCACTAGTTATTGAGGAAAAGCTACTTTATGATTTTCCGGTTCAAACTATCTCACAGCCTTATCTCTTTGCTTTTGTCTTGTATACCACCAGTTGAATGTCAAAAAATTCAACGAGAACATTTGAAAGATACAGACTATCAAGTTATTGATATTATTATGAAATGGTATACATGTCTATTTTTCCCTCCTGGGAATCAATGGTAGAAGTCTCTGTCTGCTCTAAAAATGTTAGAGAGGCACGCAAACTTGCCAAGAAGCATAATATTGATATAAATCCTATAATTGATAGATGGAAGCATCATACTATATGATACACTTATATTATGTGACATGAATGATCTAGGATGGTTCTTACTTCATCAATGTTGTGTGTGTGTGTGTGTTAGCTATAGCCCTGTTCAATTGGTTATTGGTTATAAATTATAGAGTTGTCATGATTTGTATGCTGCAAGAGAATCCCTACTCTAATCGTAGATATAAATTCATTATTCATTGCATATTAAATTTTTATAGTTAATAAAAAATACATATTCATATTTTATTTGACCCCACCTAAACTGTAGTCAGCACTGCCCTCTCGATTATGGCAGCCAGTGGATAGTAAGTAAATACGATTTTTAATAGCCTGGTTATCAACTTTATATCGTCTATTTTAGGCGAATTATCTACTCTAGCTTGTCAAACTCTACAGAAATACTCTGATAGACTTTCTCAGCTTTACTCTATCTGTAAGGATGTTCACTGTTGTGCACAGAGAGGGTGATCTCCAGGGAGACGTTATATGAAATAAATAGATTGGGGGGTGTACTTGGTGGACGGTCCATTTGAGACTCTGTATACTACAGTATCAAAAGAACCTAACCAGTTAATCATTTTTGCTAGTGTCTTACTGAAATCTGAACAGTCAGCATTAGTAGCTAAAGACTTGCTCAAAGAGTATTGTAAGTAAATTTTTACTAAGCTTTATTATTTTATTGTTTAAATGTAGATGAAACTGTTCATTCCCACATCGTTCTTCAAAAGGCTCCTCGTCAAAATGACTTTGATAAAATAACTGTAGCCTTTCAGAATCTAATTCAGAATGTTAAACTCTTATTAATGTGGTATTCTACCCTTGACGACCTAAAAGGATACTCCAGAGGTATTTTCAAGAGCTTAAACCTCGATTGGCAGGCACTGAAGCGTTTAATGATGTTATGGAGCTTATAGAAGATAAATGTTCTATTATTGAGTATATTGCATTGAGGCTATTGTTGAAAAATATAACATACAAGAAGCGGAAGCACACATCACGATTTCAAATCTACACTTAACAAATTTTGCAACAAGGTCAAACTTAGTGAATGCCCCAATGAAGCTTTAAAGCAAAAACATTGTCTTCTCAACTTACTGTGAGACCCCCCCCCATTGAGTTTCTTTTAGAATGGGATCCTGACGCATGCACAACTTAGCGATATAACTGATACACTCCTGAAGCATTTGATAGTACAATCAAATTTATTCAGATTAAAGCTATTAACAACGATAACGACTTGGTCACTGTCATTGCTATGCTCCTCAATACTTGATCGATAATTTAGTAATAACAGCAGATGAAAATCTTTGACCTACTGAAAGAAAATGGAGTACTTAAACTGGTGATTGGCTACCATACTCTTTCTTGATAAACCAAAAAGAGAGGAGGTATTTCATTTATTTTGTATATGTAGTTATTAAGGTGTACATGTCTAGGAGGCTAATATTATTGCAGAAGAAGAAAAAAAGAGTGACAAGTCAATTGGAAAAAGAACAAGCCGACAGTAAAGAGAAGAGCATTCAAATTAACTCTCTTCTTAAACAAAATGAAGGTATTTATTACATTGATGTATAGACATGTCTAGTAAGTATCGAATATATATTATAAAAATGCATGGAAAAAAGATTTGAAACGGAAGTGGATTACTCATTGCAATAGTAGGTATGGCAACTAAAGACTATAGTGTATATGTTCTTCTCTTGTCATGTTTGCTTGTGTTTTGTATCTTTGTCAAAGCACATAGATAGTGTCTTCAGGCTTGCTTGATAGATAATGTCCCTATGTAATACTGTGGTCATTGGACCATCACTAATTTTTCTCTACTGTATAATTTTTTTCCATTATAATTGGCACATGTGATCTTAAGTGTAAACATTTTATTGCTTAATGTCATTTTACTTTCTACCCTTTCTTTATCTGTGCTACTTAAATTATGCTCTCCTATTTATTTCCTTAGAAATGATACAAGAGAAAGATAAAGAAATTAAAGAGTTAGAGTCACTCCTTGAAGAAAAAAATGGTATAATTATTTGCTTGACTCTAGTCATGTATTGTGTAATGTGAATTGTTTTATTATGCTTTCTTAGTTGAAAGAAGAAAAATTGAGGATAGAATCTGCTGACAAGCAAAGAGAGATAGAGACGCTTCAGGAGGTAATTACATCAATGAGTTTGCAACTACGAGACAAGGAAAAAGAGATTGAAGAATTGCAACAAAGCTTAAAGAGTAAATTCTTATAATAAATTTGTGTAATTCATATCATTTTTTAGATCTAGCTTGAAACCAGAAGCTAGAGAAGAAATCTCACCTGGACGAGGCCTTGAAGATCTTCTCTTATCGTGTCTGGCGAAGAAGAAAGACAAGGTAATGATTAACCACAAAGCATCATGTCAGAATAATTCATATACTATGTAAGAGTCTATTCTATGTTTCCATATAATTGTAATTGTGAATAAATTCTATTTTATTGTATAAGATGCTGGAAATGTTCAATGGAGGGATAACAGTTATTGAACTAAACTCACCATCTGTTAAGCAATGCAAAGAAGTTGTGAATCAATTAAATGAACAGCCGACAGATAAAGAGTGGAGTATTATCTTTATTCATCATCTCCTGAAAGTGCTTACATTATTTTAAGTGATCTCAAATGTTCTTTGTCGTGAGACTTGATTTTGTGGCAACCTCTTTAGATGACAATTGTATGTCAAAATTGTCAGACAGCCTTGCTACTAATGGAACAATGAAAATACTTCGTTTCACTTCTTGCTCATTATTTGGTGGTATCAAACAAGTCATTGTTGCTCTTTTACTAACACATCGTTGGAAAACATTATGGTTACATGACACGACTATCAACATGAAGATGTAAATCATTGTCAGCAATGTTAGGTATTAACACGACATTAAAAGCTCTAGAGCTCTCCCAATTGTAACATGACTGATGACCAATCCGAAATTTTTATAAGGCCGTACTTAAAAAGTCAATCACTAACTAAACTTGATGTTAGTGATAATCCTCAGATTACTTCAGTTAGTGCCAACTATATGATTGAACTGATTAATACAACAACGTCATTGCAAGAGCTATCACTCCCACAATACATCTCTGAATCCTGATGATGTAAAGAATATTTGTATCGCACTTCAAAGCAACCAATACTATTCAAAAGCTGATGCTATCACAGCAAGATCGAGAGAGTTGTGAAAACCTTGATAATTATGACTTATTAAAGACAAACTTATTTCACACCCACCCAGTAATAATACTAATAATTAACAGTAATAATAGGGAAAGTATTTATTTAATTGTTAGGTTCACATTTAAGATAGATTATCCCATACACTTATACATGTAATAACAATCATTGTGTTTAAGCAATGTCTGCATGTAATAAATATCTGTATAATCATATATGGTTTAATAATCAACATTACATATATTAATAGCCTTATATTGCAAACCTTTACAGACTGCTTTTTCTTTCTACAGATTGGATGCTCGATGTGGACATATGGACTAAATAGTATAATACTCAGTATAAATGTAGAAACCCAGTATGGTTTGCTATAAATCTGTATTTTTGTTATAATTGCTAAAGACAATTTTAACCAGGCTAGAGTATTAAGTCGTTAATTACATTGACTAAGAAAACTGAAAGTGGAGGTGTGTCTTCCAACCTAACGCCTAAAATTCAGTGAGAAATCAAGTAAAACATATTATATAGATTGCAGTACTTCATAGTTATGATGTGGAAGGAGTTAGCAGAATATAAATATATGCATGTAGGGAGAGTTTTCAATTGATTCAACACTTGATTTGAAAACATTTGTGTATAGTCACATGTACATCTGAGATGTTTGCAAAGTACATAGTACAGTTCAATTCATGTTTGATAAACATTAGTTTAGTATTAGTATCTGATAAAAATAAAAAGAGTGTCGTTGTTATTTACCATCTCTTCACCCTAAGAATTTTTATCACATGAAAATTTGATAATTTTTGGTGAACTTCTAAAATGATAACAGCAAAAGAAGATTCTCTTTTAACAGAGACATCAACTAGGTTAGTTATACTGAAAGACATTAGATAAAGCTAAGATCATAAGAGGTCAGTACAATATCATTTATACATTTAGATATTCCCATCTTTGATGAAGTGTTGGAACTATGTGAAACAAGTCATTATGGAACGAAATTGGCTAACACTTGGGCTTAAACTTGGTTACTAAAGACACATTAGATTCTATTGAAGTAGAGCATAGAGGAAAACCTATCTAGTCTCATGGAGTGTTGTGGTCTATGGTTACAAAGATGGACAAAGTTGACGAAAGAGGTGGACCCAATTTTGGGAGACATAGCGCTGCTGGACTTGGTAAGATAGGAGAAAATGAATCAGCTGACAAAACCAGAGAAAAAGGTATGACAAGATAGGATGATAAGATGGAAAACTATATATATGTGTGTGTGTTTGGTATTGTGTGTGTGTGACTGATTTGCAATAAGGGACCAGCTTTTGTCAAACATTTCTAACGTAATTTATGAAAGAATTCACTGTTAAACCATCTCAAAAACAGTTTTGTATACATACAGCTACTATATATGCACATTTAGTAATGGTAACTCTATATATGTATACAAAAATGTTTTGAGATGTTTAACAGTGATTTTTCATAAACTACGTTATATATATATATATATAATATATATAGTATATATATATATATGTATGTATGTATGTATGTATGCTATGTATATATATATATATATGTATATACATATATACTACTATGATTGATGAAGCACCATATAAAAATGCAGGCATATATTTGGTTTTAAAACACTCCATTGTGACCACTGACCACTACAAATATTCCACACGCATATATAGTTGCAGCTATTCAAAATAGCACTCGTGTTCATTGCAGTATTTTGTATTAAGAATAATAAAATGATAAGACGACTTGTAATGAAATAAAATGAACTAGTTCTGATAGCAAACCATGACAAAAAGATGATACAATATTTTTTGTACAATGGCTTGAAATAGATGTGGTTTGGGGGGAATCAAATTATGAATTTAAAACCATAAAGCAAGGATCATAGCTTTAACTAAACAGATCTAAATACTCTCTTCCTGTAGAATTATCATAATTTATATGAGCAATAGATTTTGAAGTGAATTCAGCTATTCACCCAGAGTAGTGAGGGAATGCGTTTTAGTGTCTTGATATTTGCTCAATACACTTCAAAACTTATGGTTATTATAATATATATATTATAATAAAGTATATTATGTTTAATTTTAAGACTTGTTGGTGATTACTTTATTTTAGTGAAAAATGAAGCTGTCCAGAGGTATATACTGCTCTACAACATTGTCTAATTGATCCTGTGAAAGTAGCTCAGCTATTGTTTAGTGGACGTTGTAGTAGTGAAAGAACACTTGATGAAATAGAGACATTAGAAAGAACAGTAGATGAAAAGAAAACAAGTTTGTTAACTGCTATACATTCAGCAGTATCTTTCCAATCACAAGACATAAAATTGTTAGACTACTTACTGTCCAAGTTTGAGGAGATGAAAGGTTTTGTCTGAGAGAGTATTAGCTGAATATGGTAAGCAGACTTACATAACAGAATATACTGTAACTGAAAATGTTTTGGTCATCCCAATGTTTGTAAATTTGAAAAAAAAAAAATGAGGAGTTACACAATTGTAAATATTTTGACTGTTTCGTAGTTAGTAATATCCTTTGTAGGAAAACAACTACTTGTTTATTGAGGTCTATGTGCTCTATTCTATGAAGATTTCTACATTAAATTTATGACTGTTGCACAATATAATTTTTTAGATCAAAAAATTCACAGCTGACCTATTTCAGTGGCTACGGCTATCAAGTAACAACAGGTCATAATGATCAGATGAGTCTTGAAGATTCATGCTAGGTGATTATTTACGATGTCATTATGGTTCCTTTCACAGTCTCTTCGATGTCCTATTCAAATAGTCCCAGTTTTTCTAGGTGAGAAAAAATTTTCAGGACTGAAGTGGTTAGTATGGAAACTTGTAATCAATACAGTGATGGTGCTATTGAAAGCTGTAGGGGGTTAATGCATTACATACCAACTATCAGAACTGAAGGTGTTTGTATTGTTTTGCAACGGTTCACAGGCAACATTGAGTTAGGTGATAGTATTTAAAAGAGTATGGTGAGTGACCCGAATAAGTAATTGATGATAAAATAAACAATTGAAAAATTTAGATAAGATGTTAGACAACCATTGATTCAGCTAAACCTAAGCAATCCGATGGTGAGATAAAATCTGTATATAATCTTAAAAAAAAATTATAGTTTCTAACTGTAGCACCTGAGAATAGCCCATCCTGATGAAGGAACGTAAACGTATCAAAGTCCAGGGTAGCTGCTACATTATAATTATATGAGATATTTCTTTGTACAAATAGTATGGGATATTTTGTCCCTAGGATATGATCCCCCACGTTTTCATACAATGAGACTAAAAATTTGGACAACAACTTCCAACAAAAATTCGAAATGCTGTCAAACAGGGGCTTCTATCAATGTAGAAGATTTAAGAGTTTTTTCTTCAGATTGCTACCCAGACCTTACTCATCTTGTTAGGAGGATTCAACCACTGATAGTATTGATGGTGTAATGGATATTGTCAAGGGCAAAATGTACATGATTGGGGTATGGTGCAGCCCTGTCATATTTTAAAGGCTATTGGCAGAACCGATTCAATGTTTTTTTTTGTAGCCGATTTTTTTTTTTTTTTTTTTTTTTTTTTTTTTTTTTTTTTTTTTTTTTTTTTTTTTTGGTTTTTTTTTTTTTTTTTTTTGGAACATACATTTAGAAGCATTACGGAAAATGCTATGATGAGTTCTGTCACACAGTGACCATTCGTCTTTGCCTAGATGAATGTCTTTGAAGTGTCAAATAGCCTCCCCTTAAAATGTGAGACCGCGCTAAATTTTGTTTCTGGAATGGGATCCAGACCAGACCTCACTGGCTGACATTAAGAATCTTTTGTCAGTTGCTTTTGAAAGATTAAAGAAAAGAGTTAAGTGATTGTTTGTAAATGAAGGCAAACTCTAATCATTGTGACCTGTTCCTTTTCAATATAAATCTACTTGGTCCACTTATTGAAAAGCTTCAGGAGACTCTCAAATTTGTGAAAGCACCGGATTAATCAGATTAACTATCGGTTTATTGTGTCATTTATGATAAATATAAAAGAGAATGAGGAACAGAGATAGCAAATGATTATACCAGTAACATAATTATTAATCTAATATAATCTTATAGAATATTGTAGCTCTAGATGAAGAGAATGCCCACAGTTGAGAAATCAACCAGAAATACAGCAAAACCATAGTAAAAAGAAAAAGTATGAAATAAAATCGATTATCAAACAAAATGAAGGTATTTATAATTTATATTGGATGAGAGACGTTTTGTTGATAGTATGTGGGTAGATTGTTGGAATGTAGATATCCATTCTTTTTTAAAGTTTATCTGGTTGAATTTAATAAGTTTCTTAATTTGGTTCCCATTATATTATTATGTGATGCAACTCTCATATTTTTCCCTATAGAAATAATACTAATGCAAGAAAGTATGGACAGGACTTGAAAGATTTAGAGAAATTTTTAAATAGAAAAGAAGGTAATGTATCAGTCCAGATAGAATAGTAGTAATGTGTCTATGTAGGGATTGTCCCATTGTAATAAGATATACATATACTAATAATACAAACAATCAATACTATCTTGTTTGCAAAAGACTCACATTAGCCATCCTATATTTTACTTCATATTTTGAAATTGGTTGTATTTACTGGTATAGTTGTAGATATGTTTGAGCACTAAGTATTACAAGAATTAATATGATATTATTATTTTCTATAGAAATGAAATTGTTTTAATGTCAATTCAGCAGACAGGCTAAGAGGAAATCCAGACGCCTACAAGAAGTAGTGCACATTATTGACTTTACAATTAAAAAAGCGTGACAAAGAGATTGAAAGATTTAAAGCAGGAAATTTCAAAGGTATGTAATTAGGATGAAACACACACATGTTTTGTCGTTTGACATTGTAGAAGTGACATTTATACTAAAGCCTTTAATGATAAAGGACATTGAGGACAACAATTGAAGTAAATATCAAGAATGAATTGTACGTGGCCACATCATCTAGAGCACAGGTATAGCGGATTAAGGCAAGGTAGTGTTTATTCTTTTCATGTAAGAGTGTCAAAAAGGTAGATCCAGTCGCTTACGGTTAGATCAGAAATGAGTTAATTTGTGAGAAGTCAAGAACTGAAAAGGTTAGTGTGCTTGACATATAAAATTGTTGCACCTTATCCCTTTTTGAGATAATATCATGCCATTTTATTCTATTTTAAAACAGGGGATGTGCAATATTTGGTGGATTGATGGCATCCAGTTCGTTCGTTACAGTCAGCAACTAGTAGACAATGTGAAACCTCATGAGTAGATAAAAAAGAAAAAAACCAGAAGGGAGAACATGTCTTCTACTAAAACAAAAAGCGCTTTCAAATTATCAAAAATCCAACAAGTGGCAGTCAGGGACTTGTAATCGG
>NW_024533511.1:10000-56203 GCF_016097555.1 Gigantopelta aegis | reverse complement strand
AGGAAATTTAGGTTAATAACTTTTAATTGTGGCATTCAATTTAACCATTAATGTTAAAATATAAATTTAATGTATTAAAAATCTATTTAATCGACATTTTTTATAAGGTATTAAAAACAATTGATTAATAAATTAAGTGCATTAAAAGGCAAATGTTTATGTTTAAAAAATTTTAAATTTCTAATGGTTATAAATCTTATTATTAAAGGGGAATTGTCTAAAAGAAATAGTGAATTCTTTGACATAAATATTTACAAAATAAGGATTACATTATATAAAATCTTAAACTTTAATGAGTAAAATAAAATGTAATATATTGGATAATATTGTCAAAAATAACCAAATAGAGAAATAATAAAAACATACAATACTTTAATATGAGTGATTATCAAAATTCATTGGGAAATGCTATTAATAGGAGATAAATTTAACCAAACTAAAAAATTTAAAAATAAAATATAAAATTTTATTCATAATTCAAATGAGAACTTAGATGAAATCTCTTGGGAAATGATGAAGTTTAACAAATTATTAGGTTGTCAATACTATTAATAACATTCAATATTATCCTGTTCTTGGCACATGGTTCAAGTGACTCAAAGCTCACTAGCTTGCAAGGTCAAACAAGTAGCCACTATCTATGTATCAACTGCATCGCCCAATGGAACATATAGGTAAAAATGTAGGGATCATAATCATAGTTGATAGTTAAAAGTACAAACTGTGACCAAGATAGTGCTAGGGTAACCCCTAAAAACCTGGTTTTCTAATGAATATCTATTTATTAAGAGGGGGATATGCCCCCCTATTACTTCCCAGAGTAACGAGTGGACCCACTCGGTCTTGTGTGTAGTAAGCAACTAATGAGATAATTCAAATAAAATTAGAAAACCTCTATCGATATCCGGACTATCACGTATTCCGTGCCTTACAGTAATAGTTCATTATGACACTGGATGTAAGTGTTTCCTGACAGTGCATGAAACACTGAGTAAGTAATTATTCCATCAAGTTAATAGGAACCTCAACTTGTTGTTACCAGAGACCGTTGTGTGCAAGACAGTGACAGATTATCTAGGACACAAATAATATAGTAAATAGTTATGTTTAGAATATGAACAATAATATACTAGAGGAGGCCATACTGGTAAAAACTATTTGTAGCTATTTATTTGATATATATCCGGAGAGTGCACAACATAGTGTAGTGCTAATACAATGATGTCAGACATAGTCAATGTCCGTAAACAATGC
Source organism: Gigantopelta aegis (assembly GCF_016097555.1). Lineage (NCBI taxonomy): Eukaryota > Metazoa > Mollusca > Gastropoda > Neomphalida > Peltospiridae > Gigantopelta > Gigantopelta aegis. The sequence goes on along the minus strand of NW_024533511.1, from coordinate 54,949 downwards.
TATGAAATAGCTGGCTGTTGTTGACAAAAGTCACTTAATATAAAGGTGGTGGTTTAGATGTACAAAGTACAAAGATTATTATGAGATGAATACATTAGATATTACTCAGTTGTCCAAGGTCGTGTGTATTACGAATTCACAATATTCATAGCAGATTTGAATCTAATGAAAGTGATACAAACTACTAAAGGTTTGAACGTTCTACTACAATAGTTATCATCAGTATATTAGGTTGTGTAGTAAGTATAATAGGTAGACAGCGAGTCCCAAGATATGTTATGGAGAGAGATAAGATTAAATAGAGACATAATTATCAGGTTATGATAGATGAAGGGGTAGGCCAGAACACCCCTGAAACGAATAGATCAAAAGATAAATGAATGGATGAATAGACTGACATGAATGGACAGATGATTGGATGGTTAATCAACATACTCGGATGAGCTGCCAGTTTCATTTCTAAAAATATATGACCAAGTTGTTCGTAAGGTCTGAACACACAGATACCGCATCTTGTATAGGATGCTTTCTCAAACTTGATTTCAAAACCACTCATCCACTATAGTCTAAATAAGGTAAAGATTGTCTCTGTATTAGAATTATGGTCTCACTAAACTAACCTTGTACAGTCAGTGTTAGTATCAATATTTGAGAGAACAAAAAGGAGAGTCTGCAATGCGGGGACTCGTAGGGTATGGACCATATATGGACGATTGGTTTCCAGTAATTTCCTGCAAGTACCCATTGGATTATATTGGATATTATGGATATTTAAGAAACTGTAGCAAATATTTCTGAAACATGTCATTAAAAATCTATTTACCTTGATATTATTAAGCAACCAATATTACATATTTGTTAGATATGAAAACTCATGTTATTTAATTAGTGATCTGTACCACTGATACCACAGTATCAGTGGAATACTAATTAGATACAGTATCAGTACCAAGTATGGACAGTACCGTTATATGGTAAATTTGAAATATTTTGTATCAAAATGCTGTATTAATTTTGGGGGCGTGGTCATGTAAAGAGTGAGAATATTTCTGAAGTACTTTTCTTTAGTGAACAAAGGGAAAAGCTCTTTGAAAGAAGGGATGTTGTGTCTGAGTTTTTTCGAAAAATGACTAAGTATCAATATTATAGTGATGGCTAAAGTATGATTATTATTAAATAGCAATACTGATTGTATGGAGTAATAGGTTGTAATAATAATATTTAATAAAGTCAATTTGTTCCAAGAAGACTATTTGTTAGGAGACAATAACAAAATAATTCCCTACATTTATAACTTGTGTGGTAATGATAGTGGAAATACTCTAGTAACCAAGTCATAATAATAATTATAATAGATCAAATGATTACAAAATAAACACCCACACCATATATAGGGTAATGGAGATTACATGAGAGACGGTTGTCCTCACAATGAATGAGTCAAACTTAGGACAATAAAGTCTATATGTACACAATAAACATATGAACAATGCATACTATGTACATAAGAGTACGATAATTATGTGTGTGGGTGTGTGTAGGACTGTATTGAGCAATAGTAAATTCATTTGTGTCACACACAAACCCTACCCACTCCCAAATATAAATGTTTTAAATATCTAATAAACTAAACCCAGCATACATTATCAGTAAATGGACTACTTGTATGAGTAGTACAAGTTGAGGACCAAAATCAAATAATTAACGTTAATGACTATTAATATAACTATCAATAACTATCAATAACTATCAAAAAAAAAGGGGGGAACTATTATTTTTGTACTAAGTATTGAATGAGTGTGTCTGAAGTGAAATGTCTCGTATAATGTGGAGTCTCACAAAAAGAATGGAGTTATTGTTTAGTATTTAATTATTAAGTAAACACTGTGTGTTTTCTTCCACAATGTTAATTACCCACAATGTAACAGTGTTGTGTAAATTATTAGTTTTAAACATGCTGTTACTTGTAAACACAACAATATTTAGTACATTCAGTGATTTTAATAACATTCATGAATTTTTATTATATTAATATTATTGGTAAACACTCAATTCCAAATGGTTTCTATATAAACAACAATTAACAACTGTAACATAATTGTCAATATTAAAATATTGTCTTAGACTAACAAAGATGATGTTAATTTGGTGCTGACATTTATAATGACAACAAATGAAACATTTCAAAACTTGGAAGCCATTAACTATTAAGGTATTTGTGTATAGTTAGTAATTATTTAGACCAAACTAGACACCTACCACAACAAACAAAACACTGTGATAATCTTTGTACTCTTTAACGTTCCATGTGAATGACATTATATGTTAGTGTACTCCTTAAAACTCATATGGTCACAATATAAATATATACATTTTTAAAGATACTAAACACTAACATTATTATGAACCAATGGTTCAATGTCATAAACTCACGCATTGCTACATACTTGAGGTCTCTTGTGGGAATCCTACAATAAAAAAAACAACATGTTATAGCCATTATTATCTTTTATAAAAATTAATGTTAATTTCTCTAGAAAAAATAGACAATTAAACTGACTCATTCAATTGTCCATCCATTCAATAGAAAAATTATTACCGTTTTATAGGGGTATTATTGGCGGTCGAAATATTTGACAGTTGCTGTCAAAAATAAGCAACATTAAAATTTGAGAAATTTTAAATCAGGCGATTTGCTAAAAATAGTTGTGGTAATTAAATGGGGGTTTGTGTGAAACGGTGGGTGGTACTAGGGTACTATATAAACCAAAAGTGAACCCGTGAAAGCTATTTTTTTAGTATTTCAGGAAGGCTGAGCATTTCTTTCATAAGGGGCATAATATTCGTGAAAATAACCGAAGTTTCTTTACGCAGAAGGGTAGCAGTGGGGATCACTGTGAGGAAGGCATGAAAAGTTATTAACGGTTTTTCCATTTGAAATTTTATTGCAGACCATCAATCAAATAAATTCGCCGACAATAATACCTGCTATACGGTATATCATATCATGTGGTACCTCTTGTTTTAAGTATTATGGATTAGTAGAGAACACAACTAGTTGGATGAAGTACAAGAAATGATTAGACTGTAAAAATGAGAAGAAAGAGCATGAAGGAAGGGAGGATGAAAGGTATCAATTACTTTTGTATGAAATATTAAATCAGATATACTTTTTCTTGAAGCATTACATTCATCACAATAGCAACTTGTGGATATAAACCACTACAGAGGGGAGAGAGAGAGAGAGAGAGAGAGAAAGCTCTCAAAAATGCTACAAATAAAATCACCCACATGTGGTATTTACTAAAAACATGATGTCATTTTTTTCACCAAATAAAGAACAGGGAGTCTATAATGTTAATCATAGTCCAATCAGCCACTCTAGTCAGCAGAACAGGTACTCTCTTGCTAATTTTATAAGGAAATTGACTCAATCAGCAGGAAATATACAAAATATTAAACATTAGTTTACAAAAAAACATTGTAGGGAGTTCTCTTATATAAAGTCAAAAGCAGGTTAATAGGAGTTCTGTTTACTAAAAATGTACCATATATTTCGGGTATTTCTTAGGGAAAATTCTAAAAGGGAGAAAATAGTTATTAGTATCTAAGGGGAAGTCTATAAAATATATTACAACACAGAACAAACATTCCAGTGTTAATTTGTAAACTTGAACATAATCCCTTGATGTTATTATCAATGCTATTCAACTGAGAAGTCCAGAAATAGTCGTGTCCTTCTTGTTAGGTACATGTACAAAGTTAGTAATCAGAAGATCGAATGAATATAAATCTGTTATAATAATGTTGATCGTGTTAAAGGCTTCGTTATATTTCTAATACACTAATTATATGTCCTGTTATACAATTACATTGTGTATTAATTATACAGGTAGTATATTGTAACTATAGGATATGAAGACATTGGTTGATTACATGAGTAGTATCAAAGTCATCGATATATGAAAACAAGAACAAAATGATTACAGTTTATCTAATTAAATAAATTGGTATGTAGAGCAATGTTAATCTTTGGTATAGATATAGCGCAACACAATCAAATGTTGTTAAACCACTGTTAGTTGACATTGAATGGTTCCTATTTATCATTACATTACATCATGTTAACAAATTACTAAGTTATATACAATTAGTAACATTATGTATTTATTACGTCATTGTTAAACAAAATTACTAAGTTATATACAAACCTTAGTAACATTATTGTATTATTACATCATTGTTAAACAAATTACTAAGTTATATACAATTAGTCAACATTATTGTATTTTTGTAGAACAACGAAGACTACACTAATGATTTAACATTTAATGATGGAATCTTTTCCACTTGATACAGACCATATACCAGATAATCCTAAACACTTTGTCAAGTTAACTGAACTATAACATACTAAATCATACATCATCCTATTCTATTGTTGTATTGGATTGTTAAGTGGTCAATAAAATTTCAACATACTCTAAACTTGACTACCAATACATTAAATCCCATAAAAGTTACTAATTACTCGTTACACTACACAAGTATTTTGGGTGCGACTGAGTGATCATTAGTATTTCTAGAAAAACACCTTTAACTCCATATAATATCAGATAACTTTCTACTTAGTATAGATAACAAAAATTAATACTTTATTGAACTGTTAAAAAATCACATGATTTACTTCAATTACAATCTTTTTCAATGTATAACAAATAACACTTTAAATTGAAGTAACTTACCAATTCTTATAATGTCTACTTTTCAAGTGTATTTTCCACTTACCTACATACCACAATCTTAACAGTTAATATCTCTAAGTGTGTAAGTCTTACGTTCACTGGATCCATCCTAAAACACAAAAAGAAAGTAATATATATATGTTGTTTTAATACTAGAGGATAGTACAATATTAATATTAATATATGTGGTTAATACTACGGACTGTACCCTGGAGTTGTGAGAGATCATGAAGAAGTTTAAACTCTAAATGTTTCAAATCTGCTGCCACTGATAAATCTTCCTCTCTATCTTCTCCATCATACTCACCAGTACACTCTAACAATGTTAAACACATCAGTAATAAAATATATCATTTAGACATGACCTACTCCTTCAGAATCCATTTTTAGAATTTTTCTTTTCTGTTCTCTGTACGATGTCTCTTTCTCATCGCTCTCAATTCTTGTTGTTCTTTATCAGACAATTGAGACCAACGGCTACCTTTAGTGGTTCCACTATTCTCTCCTTTGTCTCACTTCATCTCTCACTGACTCTACTGAGTCTAGGAGGTGATGATCCTATATTAAAAATGAATTCTAAATTATGTTTCTTCATTAAACTCACTGAAAGAACATCTCGAAACTGTTGTCTCAATTTGACCATTTCATAAAGACGCTGCTGCTCAATACCTCGTTTCCGACACCATTGAGCAGAGGCTCTTACTCCTTCAGACTTCACCTAAGAGAACAAACAGAGAGAGAGAGAAACATTAATTAATTATAACAACATCACTTACTTCAATCCATTCATCAAAAGCATTCAATATTGTAAATGGATCACCATGTTCAGATTCTAGCTCTTGTCGTATAGTTTGACTGTGAGCTTCATTTGACTAAATGCAGATTGAGTAAATGGACTTTGAACACTGAGACCAGCTGCTATAATTAACACTGGCTCTATTACCTGAACCAAAAATGGACAAATAATAAAGAGTGGAAAGTGGAATACAATATGTGTAACACACCATATTAGGATCACAAGGCAGAATTGTAACTACCACTAGTACTACTATTATTAGGAGTAGTTTCTCTAGGTAATGTATCTGTAGTTCATAGGACTATTAAGGAAATGAGACAATATACTATTGTATTTGACTTACTATACGTCTACTATTAATTGTGTTTTGTGTGTAATAATTGAAATATTTCTAGTGAGAACAATAATTGTCAGTATGCAGTATGTGGTTGATACAACTGCCGTAAAGAATGAAAAATGATACTTATGTTATTATTGTCTCCTCGCGTGTACATTTAGTATACCCCCTTTCTTACATGAAATAGCGATCCCATGATAAGCATTTTGTACCAATGACAAATCCACTGGTAACTGAGCTAAACATTTTACCAGTAGAGGTCAGTTTCTCATCACTAGTTAGAGCACCCTTAATAAGAGAGAGAGAGAGAGGGAGGGGAGTGAAAATAAACAGATGCTACATGTACTACTTGATCTTTTAAGAAAGCAATAGAAGTTTCAATATTAGACATAGAAGGGGGCTCAATAAAACGGGGAAACCTGTAAAGACATCATTATTATATACAATAAATAGGAACCTGTAAAGACATCATTATTATATACAATAAATGGGAACCTATAAAGACATATTATTATATACAATAAGCCAATGACATAGTACAGTAGACTCATAATAATTGACATAATGATATCAACTCTAATTTTACAATTTAGATTACTGATTGTGCTGGTACTTGTAATGAATGTTACCTTCTAGCATTCCCTAAGTCAAGAGCTGTGGTCTGAAGTACTATAGACTCTAAAGGTACTCGTTGTATTTCAGGTGTAGCATATTCAGGAAAAGAGTCATAATCTGATTCAGAGTATAATCTAAAACACACACCAGGACCAGTTCGACCTGAGAGAAAACAAATGTGTTGTGAAGTTGATAGAACAGTTTATAATGTGTGACAGTAAGAAGATATAAACAAAAATAAAACTATTCTTGCAAAATAATATAAAAAATACTATATTTATTAATATTTTCATTTATTCCTTTTATTACTGTCAGTACTGTACAAGTCTATACCTGCTCTTTTCCCTTTCTCTGTTCTGCACTTGCTCGACTGATCCAAAATTCTTGAAGTCTATTCATTTTAGTTTGTGGATCAAACCCATCTCTTTTACCTAAAAAAAATCATAGTGTGTGTATGTGTGTGGTGTGTGTTGGTGTGTGTGGGGTGTGTGTGTGTGTGTGTGTATGTGGGTGGGTGTGTGTGTGTGTGTGTGTGATGTGTGTGGTATGTGTGTGTGTGTGTGTGTGTGTGTGGTGTGCATCACAATAGTTACCTTTCCTGAGTCAATTACAAATCTTATACCATAATAGTAATGGAGGTTCAGCAATATTAGTTTGATATTACACACTTCCTTTACTCCATCAGGAGCCACATCAAAGACCTAAAATAGGAAATGGGAAGACAAGGTAAACAGATAAAAATGGACATTAAATACTTTATCTTTTGTTCAATAGACAGTGCACTATGTAGTGGTAATGCTATCCATCTATCAGTATGTTGTCCATAGTCTTGACTTCTTGTAATAATGTAGCTATCTCATTCATTCCACTTAAAAATATTAACAGATCACCTCTCATTTTTAGGATACTATGTGTGATTAGAGATGAGCTATGAGTGGATGGATGGAGGACAGGATAGATGGATGATGGAGGACAGGATAGATGGATGGATAGACAGGTAGGATAGATGACTGGATAGATGGAAGGATGGATGGACGAACGAACAGGGGATAGATGGATGGATGGATAGATGGATGGATGGATGGATGGACAGGATATGATGAGGATAGATGGATGGATAGATGGAAGGACGAAACAGGATAGATGGATGGATGGACAGGATAGATGGATGGACTGACGGATAAATGGATGGATGTACAGGATAGATAGATGGGACGGATAGGATAGATGGGATGGACTGACAGGATAAATGGATGGACGGACAAGATAGATGGATGGATAGACAGATAGATAGATGACTGGATAGATGGAAAGGATGGATGGATGGATGGATGGACAGGATAGAGACTGGATAGATGGATGGATAGATGGAAGGACGAACAGAGAGATGGATGGATGTACAGGATAGATGGATGGACTGACAGGATAAATGGATGGACAAACAGGATAGATAGATGGCGGACGGATAGATGGATGGATGACAGGATAAATGGATGGACAAACAGGATAGATAGATGGACGGACAGGATAGATGGATGGACTGAACAGGATAAATGGATGGACGGACAAGATAGATGGATGGATAGACTGGATAGATGGAGGGATGGACAGATTTACAAATGAATGGAGAGATCAATAAATGAATTATCACACATTTCTAGAAATACCTTAGTATCAATAAGTTGTAGTACACGTAGATAAGGTTTAGGATCCAATTTTTGACTCTTTTCAAAAGCCTAAAACTCAGACATACTATAATATATCTGTCAGTAAATATTACACTCACAGTTGGCTGTAGTGCTGGAGCAGTACTAACTGGCATATACTGTAACTCAATTGGATACAAACGACCAGGAACCTACCAATAATAATACCTCTAGACTTCTTGAAGTTAATAATTAACTTATATGGTTAATAGTTGTTAGTACATGTACATTTAATACTGGTATACTAATATAGTACATTACAATGATATCTATTAACTTACTCTGATGACAGGGGCACCTTGAAAATAGTCTGAAAATAGTTGAATATTAATTGTTGCTGACATTAAGATAAGTTTTAAGTCGGGTCTTCGATCAATTAACAGACGAAGAACACCAAGGAGAAAGTCACCATGAATATGACGTTCATGAACCTCATTACTATGATAACATCATACCAACTCAGATCACTATCAGTACTTAATTGACGTAATAAAAGACCTATGAATATCATTAAAATAATACCAGATTTAGCAAAAGACACAATTTTGTCTAGTCCATGCTTTAGGAAGAATTATAGTAATTAAATAAGTACCTTCAGTGAGAAAGAGAACTTTTGTAGCTGGTGTTTTAGACCCTTCAAAACGAACTTGATATGCAATTTCTGTTCCATATTCATTGAGAGTTTCATAGCTAACACGTTTGGCTAAAGATAAGCAAGCTATTCTACGAGGTTGTGTACAGGCTATCTTTCCATAGCCTGCTCTTAATAGGTACTGGGAACCTAGAGAAAATGAATGCATGAGATTATAGGGCAGGAATATAAACAACAAGAGGAAATGAATTATATTATGTGTAATGTGATAAAGGGTTAATATTATCTGTTAAGAAATTGAAACAATGAATTATGGGGAGATAGTAGACAGATAGATAAATGAATGGATGGATTGATAGATGAATGAAAAGATAAATGAATAGATGGATGGATAGTGAATGGATTGATTGATGGATAGTGATATGGATGATGGATAGTGGATGGATTGATAGATGAAGAAAAATAGATGGATGAACAGATGGATGGATTGATGGATAGGACTGATCGATAGATGAATAGACTGATGGATAGACGACTGAGGGATAGATGAATAGATGATGGATAGACGACTGATGGATAGATGAATAGACTGGATAGAAGCAGAATGATGGATAGATGAATAGACTGATGGATAGACGGACTGATGGATAGATGAATAGACTGATGGATAGATGAACAGATGGATAGATGAATAGACTGATGGATAGACGAAATGAAAATGGATAGAGAATAGACTGATGGATAGATGAAATGTTCCAGATGGATGGATGGATTGAACAAATTAAAATTAAATTATAGAGATATAACCCTAGATTTTAAACTTACTTACTTGAGTTGATTTACCACAGCCAGTATCTCCAGCTATTAAAGATGACTTGATGATCTCTGACACCAACTAAGTTATGTTCTTTGAATTGGAAAATTGGTAAATTGACTTGATCTTGACGTATTTTGAGATACGATCAAACTTTTGTTTTTGTTGGAAATTAATAAAATGTTCGTAATACAGTTCTAAATTCATTTAAATGTTCCAATGTCAATGAAGACTCTAAAGAAATAAGAATTAAATAATGTACATTAATACACCTGATATTTTTAAATAGACTTAGATATTAGTACAGTTATTAGTATTGCCTAGTAGTTTATTACTTTTAGTTAGTATTAGTTAATTAGTTTTGACCTCTTTATGATTATTTTAAATTAGTTTAGTTAGTAGTTTTGACCTCTTTGTGATTATTTTTAATTAGTTTAGTTAGTAGTTTTGACCTCTTTTGTGATTATTTTAATTAGTTTAGTTAGTTAGTTTTGACCTCTTTAGATTATTTTTAATTAGTTTAGTTAGTTAGTTTTGACCTCTTTATGATTATTTTAATTAGTTTAGTTAGTTAGTTTTGACCTCTGTGTGATTATTTTTAAGTAGTTTAGTTAGTTTTGCTCCTAAAAAAAATATTTTAGGTAGTTCTAGTTAGTTATTTTTAACACTAATTACTTTAATTATTTATGTCATTATAAATAGAGCACTGGACAATATTGTAAATTGATGTATAAAATAGATACTGTTCTGTTCAAGGTTTTCTTTCAATACTACATTAATTTCTATATTACATTCATTCAGTTAACTCCTCTTTTCTTTACCACATACAATAAGTGTTAGGTCTTAATATAACAGACTAAAAGTTTATAAACATATACTTCAAACAACTACTAGTTTTATAGTACTAGTCTGGTGACTCAATATCATGATAAATGTATTATATGGTGGGTATTGACATGTACAGATGTGGCAAAAAATATGTATGTGTATATATATATGTGTGTGTGTGTGTGTGTGTGTGTGTGTGTGTGTGTGTGTGTGTGTGTGTGTGTGTGTGTGTGTGTGGTGTGTGTGTGTGTGTGTGTGTGTGTGTGTACTACTAATTAGGGTCTAGTGATTAGAAATATAGTTGGTCAATTCTATTGTCTATTTATATTATGGTTCAACTTTTGCATGTGTCAATATAGGTACCAGTTTTAGTCAGTGACAACTAGTTCAGTTAATTGAAGTTAATTTTATATATTTTAGTATAATTTAGTTAGTTATAGACAGTTTACCATCTTTCATAATAATAATTAGATAATCATAATAAATTAATTAAAGTTAATTAACTAAAACAACACTAAACATTAAAGGGTATAAAAAATGTAGTATAATATATATATATATATATATACACACACATGTACATACACACACACACACACACACACACACCACACACACATATATATATCCTATATCTCTTCCTTTCTTCAAGGTATAATAAACTTTACTTTATCACATTACTCTCTTTCCTTCATCTTTCTTCTTTGCTGTAATTGACGAAGTCGATATGCTAAGTCATCAGTCATTACTGAAAAAAAACTAATACAGTAAGATTTATCATATTGACGAGGGAATGAGAACAAAGAGTCATCGAGATTATCATCTATGTCATATCTTGTATCACTACTACTACTAGCTCCTTGATCTATAAAATAAAAAACTAACTTAACTCTAGAACTCATTCTGAGATTGCATAGTATAGGTTGCGAGGATATTAATGATGGTCATTATATTACTGGTATAGAATTTAAATATAATTATATATAAACAGGTTACTAACTACCTTTACCACGCTGAGCTTGAAATTTCTGGTAGCGATAAAGAATTTCCAAAAGTCTTGTGATCTGAGACCCCCTATACAATATATACAATGGATGCTATACCATCAGTATGGAGTATCTTTACTTGATATAAGAGGAAAGTCCCGAAAAAATATACGATCTAATTCTTTCTATGTTTACTCCACTCAAATCCTTCCGCCATTTAATTTATAATAAAGACCCAGCCCGCTAGATTAAATTGTTTTTGATAAAAAAAAAACTAAAAATACTCAAGTGTTATTAAATGAAACCAACCTCTTAGATTAATTATTAATTATTAAGAAATATGTTCGTTGTCTCTTTATATGCTTAAATCGTCCAGAAGTGGTTCACGATAAACCCATCATTGATGGCATTAGACATATCATCATCATTATTTATTGATACTGAAGACTGTAATTGAGAGGTTTTAGAAAACAGCACCATATGTTTTGTTATTAAAAACTATGCCGTGGCTTGTACCAGAGACATGGTGTAATCAGACCATTTTATTCTCAACATATACAAAATCTTTTTCAGCACGTAGATAATCCACAACAATAGCAAATTGAGCAGCAGCACTAGAAAGAGAGACATAAGTAGCAATCTCTTGACATTACTTGAACCAGAAATCTTGAGATGTGCAATACAATACAACAAGAGCATAGCTTCAAGATTTAGATAAGCAAATGCTTTATAAAAATTCAAGTATTTTTTTGACGATAAATCCCCTTGCCACTCAAAACAAACAAGCACTGCTAACACAACCATTGCAAATAATGACATTACCATTAGATTTAAATGAGGGGAAAATGCTGCGGTCTACTGAAATCCTATCAATACTAGAGTTCTTCCAAAACAACAAAAGTCCAACCAGTTATCGTGATTGTTATGAATGGACCCATATAGGCATCTAGAAAGGTTAGACGAACAATCCAACGTAATAATCGAAAATGTGTAAGTCTTTGTAACCATGGCATCCCAAATAGAAGACCTGAATAGGGTAAAATAAGGAAAAGTGCCACTTATGAGTGCTAATGCAAATATCAATTCCATGTCGTAGTCCTAAGTATGGTATATTGGCATTCAGGTAACCATATTTGGAAGTACTCGGGAGAAGAAGCATTGCCACATTGGTATTTCACACTAGCTACGGAAAAATATTGAATATGGTTGTTTAGTAGTTTTGTAAAAGAGGAGGAGAGAAATAATGTTGCAAGAGCTGGTGTGCTATGTGGACCAAGAATACGATACATGAATAGAACTTGCGACTTAGATAGATTGCCAAAATAGCCAAAAGCCAAAGATAAATTGGAAATACAAACTGAAGTAGAGTTTTACTGAATTGGTTTTTTAACCATCAAAAAGCAGGTCTCAATGTTAAGATCAAGATTTAGCCAGGCTATAAAGATAGTCAATGGGTTTTGCATGTGAAAGTCTATGGATATAAGTGTGTTTGTTCACATGGACAATGTTGGCATAGAATATAAGACCATTTAGAGCTCCAATAGAAACAGTTAAGTTAAAGAATGAGATAAACCACACTAGAACAATTCCATTCTAGTGCAAAAGGCCAACAAAAGAAAAAGGAACATGTTTGTACATAGAGCACATCCATTTGAACCCAATTGTAAAACTATAGCCTTGTGGGACATTGCCCGCATAATAATCCAACTCTGTTATTAGCACATTGGTCATTTTGTGTTTCATTAGTTATGAAAGTGCCATCTATAGTACATTAGTAAAAAAGGACAATTAATAATACAAGATATGCACAGTTATCATAAACCCAAATAGAGGTTTTCCCTTTACATGTTATATAACCATGATGCACGTGACATTTGACTGCACTGTCACTTTCTGGAAATATATCGAGGCACACACACATTTTCTTTGTGTGAGAATGGGTAAAAAAAGGTGGACATGAAGGACATGTACACGTACTGTCTTCCGTAATATTCTTGAATATTTCCAGAAATGTAAAGATCAAACTCAACAGAAGTGTCATTAATTTGTTGTATAACCAAACTTCAGATTATCACAGAAATTTCCAAGTCTCCATGGCTTTGAAAATTTACTCACCAACCACAGATCTTCACCAATTGGAATACTAGCCATTACATCATTTGATGATGTCCAAGCCATCCAGTTGACCAACTGGTACAGCACTTATCTGAAAGTATTCACCGGGTACGGCTTGAACTTCTTTTAATCTTTGATAACAATTAGGCTGTTTATTTTCACAAAAAAACAAACGCTGTTGCATGAGACGTTACTTGTGAACTAACAGGAGTGTAATTAAATATATGAATAAACTCATTAACTGCTGTTTCAGTTTAACGTCCCAATAGATAAGAAAAACAAATTATTCAAACTCCCTCCCATAAATATCGTAGCCATCAATTGCCTTATTACCTGACAGATAAATACTGTCATTATAATCAAATAGACTACTTACATTAGGAACTACACTATGTGGAAGAATTTGAAAACGAAACAAGGTGGTTGAAGGTCATTAGTTAGAGCCCACAAATGGAACATATCTACCTCCTCCATAGCCTTGAGAAGTGTGTTTACAATGTAAATAAAAACTGTTAGTGACAAAAAAAGAATGAGTTACCAAGCAGGATCATACCACCACGTAGCCTCCTTTATTACGTATTATGAAGACATGACGGCATAACACAATGATTCACCATTACCATTCCAATACACTGGTTATCTGTGATAATTACTCATCAAGCATATCACATTTTGTAGTCCATTGAAAAACAAAGTAGTACTTACACTAGAGTGAATACCATACAACGAAGTTGACTGTTTTCATTTGCTGAAATGTTAAACAGAAAAGACTGAAATACAGAGTGTCAAGTTTTCTATTAAGAACTTTAACATATTGGTTTTCACCAAAATAAAGAGCACACCCCATAGTATCCTTTATTTTCATTAAAAAAAAGACTTCCAATCTACAGATGATGAAAAGAAAGCTTTGTGTGATGGTGGAAGTGTAGTAAGACAACCATTCCTCCTCCAACAACAGCATGATTATCTTTAAACTCCAAGTCATGAAATAATGAGGTCACATTTTCCTGAATACAGTAGAAAATTTGGACAAAGATGAGCAGAGTCATTTGCAACTGCTTGCCATACTCATAATAGATCCCTCCTCCTTAGCTAATAAATCTCATGTCCTTATGACATCAATTAAAGGAGAATTCCCTGCGAGAATCATATTAGTTGCAATTTCAACACTTGACACAAGAAAACACTGTACAAAACAATGTGAAGGTTGGCCCCTTTATAAGCAACATTACCATGAAAAAAATTGTCCATAACTCTTACATTAACTGAATATGTTGACTGCACTAACAGAATACTAAGTCCACCTCCTATATGGCATATCTTCTCCTCTACAGGACTATAAAAGAAAAGAAAGAAGTGTTTTGAAACGTAGTTAAATCCATATTGAAAATACTATGTCTCACTGTTAGATTAGACATCAGACAATCGTACACTTGCAATTTTGATTCGCAATTTCAGCATAGAAAAAACAGCATTTCCACCATTGCATGTGGAAAAAAGTGCAGCATTTGTGCAGTCTATTTGCTTTGTCATCACATTATGAAGTAGGTATTGTTGCTTGCATTAAAAAAGAATTCTGCACAATCGAAGCTCCTCTAAAACATTTATTGCAGCTAGGGCCTATACCAGAACTATTAAATAAATGCAGAGAGTTTGCTTCAAAGTTGTATACATTCACAAGCCATATAGAGACTTTTGTCCCTTTCTAATATGAAATGGCAAACGTACTAAGCCATATATTGACTCTATGATCTCTTTAGTTACATTTAGTCCACAGTTCTGGAATGTAATTGATTTATAGACAACTGAGAAAAGTTCATGAATGCAAAAGAAGCTTGTCCAGAGCAATCAACAATAGCATTATCTGTTCCATTGGCTGCCAGTGTGACATTTGACAAGTCTTTGAAAAGATACCATTGTGGTGTAACAGGAACGCTGTGTAGACCTGAGTGTAAAAACCAATACTTATGGCTTTTCCATGCAGTTCGATGCATTTTGAAGACATTCTGAAGGCAGAGAGTGTTGTCTTGTTCATAATTACGGATGGAGCAATAATGATGGTCTTGCCACTCACTATTCGGCTAAAAATAAAAGAGGCAATTATTAACAGAATAAAAGATAAGTTCTTTGAAGTTTTGGCAGGATCCATTGGTCTCAGCTTCACCGTTAAAATGCATATCTTGAGGCTTTTCAGAAGTGTAGTTATCCCTTGACAACACTGAAAGTGAAAAGCGCTTGAGAATTTTTCAGGAGACAAACAAACACGTGTGTTAATCCATATATAATAACTAGCTCCACCCACTGCGTTTAATTTATGCTATTAATATACGGTGTTATCCGATGTTTCCCTGTTTGTAAATGCGCCTTATTGAAGTCGAACTAAGGTTGTACCACAAAATCCTAATATTCCTATTTCTCTGACTTAAAGAAGGAAATATTGCTCTAGTAAAAGAGAGAAAATTGTGTTAAAAGCTTAAAAAGCTAAAAAGACTATGGCACAGGTAAGACGCCGCACTTGTTTAGCTGTTTGTGTGAGTCATAGGTCTTTAAATTTGATACTCACTTTCCTATTTTAGGCAATTCAGATCAAAAGTAGTATTGGGTCATTCTGCTCAATGGAGAAAGAAGCCAACACAAGAAGGATACACACATGACTGGACAATACTAGTTCGAGGTGAAGATGGTCAAGACATCAGACATTTTGTAGAGAAGGTGATATTCTTTCTTCATGAAAGTTTTGCAAAAAACCAAAAAGAGGTGAGCAGATTATATTCAATTCGGCATAAATGGTTTTTGAAGTTTATGTTAAAGTTTTTAAGGGGTTAAAATTTGAAGTTGGTCAGCAATATTTTTAGCCACACCCCAAACTGTAAACTACACAAGTGTGTCCTTCTGTATACAAACTATGCCAAAGTGTTAATTCTAAGCAGTAAGTCTTACTTCAAACAAATATTTACTTTTACAAAGCTCAATATTCTAAGCATCCCTTTCCAAATAATCAAATTGAAAAATTCTAGATTTCCACTAGACATCTAAAGTTTGACATTTTAAAATTAATAATTTTTCTTTATTAATTTGATATAAATCATTAGGGACCCGCCTCATCTATATTTTAATTTGTGTTCTATAGTTATAAAAGAAACCACCATATCAGTATCAGAATCAGGTTATGGTAGTTTTAACTTGCCTATTGAAGTCTACTTTCGTAACAAAGACGAACCTAAGAAAGTTCGTTTCGAATATGATCTTTTACTTCCTAATTTAAATGATCCTCCCATCAATCAAATACGCAGTGAATGTTTAACTTTTTCAGAATCCTAGTGATGAATTTAAAGCAAAATTACTAAAAGCTGGGGGTGTTTTGACGGGAGCAGCACCAGGTTCAACACCATTACTCCTCCAAAACCCAAAGGCCAGCAGAAGAAACTGAAAAGAAAATCCCGAAAAAAATAAAGAAAACAGTGGTGATTCAAGTGGCTCCAATTCTAGCAGTGAAGTGATAGTGATGACCAACCGTCCGTCAATGGCAACAAAGAAACAAAGTCTAGTTCAAAAAAACACCTCACCAAATAGCTGGGATACAAATCCCTCAAGCGTTACACAAGCACCTCAATTCCTTGCAAGATCCACAACGACTGCAGGAATCGTCAACATTATTGAACAGACTGGTCAGTACAATCTGACACAGTCTACTTTTGATTTTGATCTTTGCAAGTTAGATGACCACCACACTTAATAAGCTTAGTAAATTCATGGATCCTACCAGTGCTAGCTGAATAGACAAATCTAACAGATGTCACCAACTTACATTTCTCATTTAGTTTTCGTCGTATTTCTCCTTTCTCTCGAAGCATTATTATTTCACTGAAGGAAATTTTTTTTCTTTCAAAAGATAGGCCCTACCCTATTCATCGGTAATAGAAAAATCTCGCACTTTACTACATGTACATGTACATCTGTGTGACTAAATAACTATCTTGTTCACATTTCTAAAGAGTCTTCTAATATATTGATATATTAATGTTTAATTTAATTTCTTGTTAAAGTCTGGACCATAAGGGTGTAACTTGATGTATTCTCACTTTTTCTCTTTTTTTTGGTCCCCAACTGCTATGTGTATAATATTGCACCTTGAAAATTATATTTTTTTAAACTTAATAATAATAAAATATTCATATACTTTAGGGCTCATTCCTTTGTTTGGGAGATAAGAGACTCATCCCAAGATCTTACTAGACATGGGAATGAGGGTTTATTAAGTATCAGAAATATACATATTCTAGGTCTTGCCATGGAAGCTTCTCCTCTTCTAAGATGTCAGATTCTATAGGATTATCACGGAGATCAAGTTTTACCAAGTTACTTGAGCTAATAACCACAATGCATTCTCCTTTAGAATCCGATTCATGCTATTACCTCGGAGATTTAGAACTGATAAAAACTTGATACAATACCAAACAACAGGGAATACCTGTAACATATTAAACTGTAGATATAATATCTTCAAATTTGACAGTCTTTCCAAGTTTGTGTGGTAAGTCTTGGAGTTTATTCTTCGCTATTGATAACCATTCTAAAAATACTAAATTTGCCAGTTCATTTGGTAATGTAGTGAGCATATTTTCAGCTACTGATAATCTTTTGAGTTGGTGGAGCTGACAGATCTGTGCAGGAATATCCTGTCAATCCGGTGCATGTCAGCCACAGCTCGTGTAAATTCAGTAAATTGAAAAAAAAGACTGTGGGAGGCAATTAATAGGATTATAACTCAAATTCAAGATTATTAAAGTATTTAAAGTGCCAAAGTTTGATGGAAGAACTGTCAAGTTTGGTGTTCTAAGGACAACTGAGTCAGGTGAGGTAATTTTGTGACTTCTTCTGGAGGTAACAGTATCTTGTTATTATTCAGAAGCAAGATTTCTATCTGTTTAAAATTTGATATCTCCTGGGTACCACTTTCAATTCTCTGTGACTGAAATTTATACATGTGGACATTCTATTACAAACTCCACCCCTATTAATTGTAATAAGCGCATGGGCGCTTATATTCAAAAGTTAACTTGATATGTATTCAGTTTTTAATAAGCATACAAGACAAGAAAAACTGATGATTTGTTGAAAAAGTTCATTGTGTGAAAACGGTAATTAAAACAAAAACAGACAATAATTGATAATAATAATAATAATAATAACAATAATAATATATAATAATAATAATATAATAAAATGGCTCAAGAAGAGCCAACTTCACTTGTAATAAACCTTCTAAGTCTATCCAAATATTGTCCATAGAGCTCTACATCATTATGTCCCGCACCTTCCACCCAGAGAGGTTCTACTGTACGCGGAGCTCTCTCAAACATAGCTAGTCCGTGAGAAAAAATCAATGACCTCATCTTCTGTCCCATGAATAACTAACACAGGTGATGTCACCCGAGTGATTTTTTCAATACTATAAAGAAAGAGACTTTATTATAATAAAGTATCTTTGCACAGCTATCATATATTGTGATATTACTAGTTTCTATAAACAGCTATTCATGATGAAGCAAGTTATTTGTTTATCTATATATACATCATGGAAGGTGGCATGTTTCTTTCTTTGAAGGGACAACCCTTCAAAACCACTTTAATATAGCATGTGGTACTCATGTTATCAACACTATGCTATTTTAATTAGCATTCTCTTGTGGAAGGCATTATTGTTTTGATAATAACACATCATGAGTATAGTATGCTCCATATCATGACATAAAGGCACAAGTATAGGATACCCTTATTGACACATCAGGAAATGACATTTGACAATACTACTGTATTGTAACATTGTTTTGTAATTATTAATTGATTTCGTAATTAGGGGGAGTTATACAATCTACCTTGCAAATGGGTCAAAAACACCAACGTTCTCCTCGTCTATGGGAAGGCCACTCTCATGCCAGACATTAGTGCTGAGTGTAATATCACACCTGCTACTTCATGTCTTAGTTGCTAAGTCTACAGCAGCTGCTGTTCCCTATACTTTGACATATATAATAATTTGATCCGGTCGTAAGTTGTAGCGAGGTAGACAGGGCATCCCAGGCAGCCTCAGAGTCAGAATATATATCGCTTCTGAAGCAGTACCTGAACTGCTCCAGAACCTGAGGAGTCATATGCGAAGATATTACAGTTTATTCTTGAGCAAAGACCGATAGGAAACTTGACATCTGTCCCAAATCGACAGCGTTACCATGGCTGAACAAAATAGTAACTGAGGTGTGTCTGTGTTCTTCACGTACTACAGGCTATTCTGTTACCTCGTCTGGTCTGGTTCTAGTATAAAAATACTTCGATTGCTTCTAGTTCTCGATGGCTGTATTGCCACTCTGATCGCTCTGAAAGGTGTAGGGCACAACTGTTTTCCGATTCGTCATCATCAATGAAAAGAAAAAAAAAAACACAACGTGAATTAAGGTCCGGTTTCTGGAGGAAGGCAAGCTAATTTAGCAGCTATTCGAGAAGGACAGGTGGAC
Organism: Gigantopelta aegis; assembly: GCF_016097555.1. NCBI lineage: Eukaryota > Metazoa > Mollusca > Gastropoda > Neomphalida > Peltospiridae > Gigantopelta > Gigantopelta aegis. The sequence continues at coordinate 34,900 of NW_024533511.1, read as the reverse complement.
AACAGAAGAGATAGCACAGTTCTGATATAGAGAGACCATTTCAGTTCAGTACTCAGATGATAAGAAGAGAGATCAAGAGTCAATAAACCGATGGTTTACTAAAGTCAGTTATTATCACTTGATCTAGGCCTTTTAAAGGCGTGGGCTAAGATACACTCGTGGAACCTTTTCACAATGCCTACTGTAGTGTTAGTAGATATATCACTGTCTATGAAAAGACCAGTATCACAACCAACGGGGACTTAAAAACACGGACTAGCATTAGCGACAGATTTGCCTGGAGAAACTATTCCATATTTTGAACACGTGTTCCCATTAGAATATTTAGCTCTGTTGGTCCTTTTCATCTACATGTGAACTGATGGTACCCTTTACAAGAGACCACTCAGAATGCGTGAAGCATTAAGTTCTGTTTCAGTCTTAGATATTACTGATCTCACTGTAGCTATGGAATCATTCACAGAAATGGTTACCACCCGACTGGGGGCATGTTTGTTACCAGTTCAACTCATTTTAGTAACTGATGGTGTACTTGGTCTTCGTAAGTCGCCTAATGCATTCTCTTTCCCTTTTCCTTGCCAACTTATGGTGGTCTGGTGTAGCTACAAGAGATGAATTAACCTCTCTATCAAACAAGTGGAATAGAATAAGTCAACTTCTTTGCATCCCCACTTCTGATTTATTGTGCCAAATGGAACCAGTTGGTCTAGAAAGTGTCTGTCAAGCTTTTTTAGAGCTTTCTAAGACAGTTTTCTATCCTTATATGGCATTTTAAGATGTGGACATTTACAATCAAATTATCAATCTATCACCATCTCCAAGAATGACCCAAAGTATCTCAAAAATGGTGACAGATCCTCACCATAGTTTTGAAAATCCTTACATATCAAAGAATTTCAACAGAATTATTTAATTTGCGGGTTTCTAGACATGAATATATTGTCGGCTCTGCTGCTGTGTTCAGTAAACACTTTCTTATTGGACGCAGAAGTACTGAAGATAAAATGGAAAGCTATGACAGACTTTATTGGATGACAATGAGATACCAAAGAGATAAAGTGATGAAGCAAGCAAACCTTCTTTCCGAGTTTTATTTACTTCATGAAGTTTAAAGTGTGAATCGAAAGTCAGCTGTCATACACTGGGGTAAGAACAAAAGTGCTAACAATTCTGTCAAGCTTATATTTAAGGATATTTCATTGATTTTACAATAAGTTTCTAAAAAAGGAATACTTGTATTGCTAATTATTTAGTTCACCCATTACCTCTACTCTGTAACAAGTGGTACTTTGTATCTGCCATTCATAGTGATATTGGCTTTCTTTTAGGGACAACTGGTTTGCTTTTTTATCAGTAGCTGTTCTTCAATCAAAGAAATCCAACCTCATATTGACTGTTCTTCTTTCCAGATGCTGAAGTACCTGGGTTGGACAGATACGTTATTTGGGTCCTAAGTCCATCAGGATCTGACCCTCGTCTATTGGAGAGTGGTAAAAAAATCACTTCCCTGTCTCTGTACCTCACATGTTAAGCTATCAAGCTCCAGCCAGTTTGTTCTGGGGCTAAAGAGGCTGGTTTGCAGAATGACATAACCAAGTCTTGAGATTAGTCACAAACTACCAGAAAAAGAGGCATCACTAATGAAGGTAGGGTCTTTAACTTTACACTATGACTAAACAAGAGTGTAGTTTATGCTAGTTACATGTATATTAATATACAAAGATACTGTTTTGTTTTTGTTGTTGTCTTTCATTTTAGGAGCTCAATAAACTCGTCAAGTTGTTTTTACTTATAGCCTACCAAAGTTAATGGACACAATTTTGTCATATACTCTCAACAGAAGAAGCCTCAGCTCCTAATCCACAATCTAAAGCTATTCTTCAACGTTGTATTGCATTCTTAAGTTACTAAAATAACCCTCAAGACAGATTGCTCGCTATGAGTTCAAAGTAAGTGTTGTAAAGATACAATATATTACTGTTTTCCTCAGAACGTAAAATGTTATACTTATTATAATAGTTTTGAACTATTGACTGGTTTTCCTATAAGTTCATAATGAAAACTGAAACCTATTGTTTTATGCATAACTTTCTCAGTTTATTTTTATCTGTAGCGGGTTGTGTTTTATCAAGTGGTATCTTCACTTTAACTCCATGCTCCTTATAAAATGCTTTAAGTTCCATCTTGATATTCTCCCATGGACTTATGTGGGCTCTAAGAGATACTTGGGAAAACGAGAGATCATAAACAATAATAAAACTAGAACATTTAGTTTACATTCCACTTGATGCCTGTAGCCAAATGTTGCCTGATTGTCTTTACTTGCTAAGTAGATTTTTTTAACATGTCCAAACATCACTTAAGCTCTTTGTCCGTGTGATAAATACATATACAGTAAACAGGTATCCATACTACTTTAGTGAGGCTATGTAGAGCTAGAGTTATAATGAGGTAGTCTCACTTGAGTATTTTAGAAGTCCTGCTACCTTGAGTGACTTTAATTCACTGTTCTTCATCTTGCCTGTACACTTGAAGTTATAAAGAGTATAATATGGACCATGTTTTCCAGTTTGAAGGACAACATTTGTGGATTCTCCCATCGTTTCTTTCTTTTCCTGGACTTTTCCTTGTGGAGAATATAAGTATTATTCAGTACACAAGATCTCTCTAACTTGTTTTAGCTTGTTTCTCCATTTTAGATAGCTTTCTATTTGCTACATATAAAATGGTCATTCAATACATGTTTGTTCTTACTTTCATTAGGGAGTTTCTTTCTGAAGGTAAACTATTAAGAAAAATACAAAGTTTATTAATAATAATAATTATTATATTAATATTATATATTAATATAATAAATAATAAACAAGATTACTACCAAGATCACTGACCTGATCCAGTTATTAAGAAAAACATAAAATAGTAACACCCACGCAACTAAGTAGAGTTAATATGATATTATCACTTGGGTTGCCATAAACTGACTCCAAATACCAAAACTGACTTCTCTCCTCCAGCTCTATTGCTAAAAGAGAGTCAACTGCATAACTTGTTGATAAACTTAATATTTCTCTTACCTGGTATATCTGCTTCAACTAATGGAACACATAAGTGTTTTTAATTTTGTAGGATTGTCACATATTTTATGAGGTCTATTAGCCCATATTTCTATTGTACAACCAGAAAATGAATCAGTCTTTTAGTCGGTGTCTCAGAGGAGTGAAGGTTGACCCAGTTTCTAGAGAAATATCACATATACTTTATGACTAGGTCTTATATAATAGTCTAATGCTAACTTCTTAGCAAAATAATAAACTTGTCTTTTTTTTCAGTAAAGAAGAGAAAATACTAATAGGTGTGTTAGTCCAAGACAATTCCTGTCTGTCTGAATTCTGTTGCAATTAAGGTAGCTTTATGAATGAGCTCTCTCCTCAATAAGGTATATATCACCATGACGACATTGAATTTAAGTTCTTGAAGATTGGTAACCTGATGTACAAATGATTAAATTATGTACGATATCATTGACTCTCACAAGATGTTCGTGCTGATAAGGTACAGTTAATATAACAGAGATAGCTCTCATAAAAGACCAGATCCTTTCCATTAGGAGCAGCCAGTAATGTCTTGATAGCTCCGCTAGACGATTTGTGCTGTTGACCGATTGGAATGAGAAAATATTTTTAGATCCATTAGTGGTAGAGCTGAAGCTAATAAAAAGAGAAGACATGTACATAATATATTGGGATATTCTCATACTAGTATCTTAGTTAATAACTTAGTACTTGCTATATATAATGTTGATGTTGAGTATGGTTGTTCCAAGCACTCACCTTCTACTTGACAGGATCATGAAATAAACAGCATATGTAGTAATGATCTGTGGAACATCGAAGGCTTTGAGAGGGATGACCCACAGGAACGTGAACTGTGATGTTGAGTTCACATTTGTGAGGCATAGATTTTTCAGAAATCGCCCTTAGGCATCAAGTTTAAATCGTACTAAGCTTTCAGTTTGCTGTGGTATATAGATCCAATAGAAGTATTGAAAATATTTTAACTTAACTGGTCCTATCCAGACTGTTGTTTGACACATTTGAGGGATGAAGCAATATAAGAATGTATAGACATTAAACAGTTAGAGAACCATCAGCTTCACCTCCATATTCAAAATACTACTGCTTGACAAAATAGGATTGGTGACTTGCCCATTGTTGTTTAGTGAACTGAAAGTGTTGCTATCTCTCTCAAATGTTTCTTCTAATTCCAAATCTTGTCACATACAGAAGGAGCTGTTAGTTCAAAATTGGTGGTTTCTATTATACAGAGAGAGCTTAAAATGTATGGATAAAATGTAAATCCAGTCTCACAAAGCCAGCCAGGAGAGGTTTGGCTAGGTGATACAACATATAATCTGTATCTTACTAGCAATTTTGCTTTGATTATAGGTATATAGAGATATGATCTGTGGCGCCGTCAGGAGCTCCTGAGAGATAGATAAAATTTCTTATGACTTGAGATGATACAAATGCTCGAGGGACAGTCACTGATTGGAGAATGTTGAACTCATGGGGTGAATAGCTTTGCAATTAAGGAAGAGGCATTGTATTGCTATCATGAGTCCAACAGCAAATTCTGACTATCCAAATGGAGAGAATAACCGGAAAACCTTAGGGTTGATGTAAATGGTAACCCAATATAATCACCTATATAACAGACGATTATTTTGCAACTAAAATATTTATAGCTACCAAATTTTTTTTGAGAAGGTATGGTCTCTTTTCTGGACAAGTGTTTTTATATTGTAATATTCATATACATTTATTATGGAGAATTATCTCTTGATACAAATATACCCTCATCAAGTGCGGAGTAATAACCCTTTGTGTTCAACCTCCACTGATGGTCGTTTCCCAGATGACATACGACTGACAGCATCATACAAGAACTTTGGAATTCTGTACAAATATGAATGGCAGCTAAATCAATTAAAAATACAAAAGTATTCTACAATTATGAACTATTATAATAACTGTTTGTTTGAAATTTGTTTGACACAATAAGACTGTTCAGATTGGTATATATAAACCTAGTAGCTATTAGAGTGCTCTACATATATGATATAACTTAGGCATGAAAAGTATAATTCTTTTTCAATTTGAGTTCTATCATTAACTTTTCCCAATTTCTCAGTTTGGTTTTGTGCGTAAGTATAACATTTTATATAAGCAATTGACAATATTGAGGTCTGTTAGTGTAGTAGTGTAAGTTGAAAATATTTGAATTGACACGTATTACATGAACAGAATGAAGGTCTATGTATTCTGTTATTATTTTGACTACATATATGTCCAAAGAAAGTCAAACAAATTTATAATATGGGTGTATAGATATGTGATATAATAACCGTCTTGTGGAGTTAGGCCCGCAAAATGAAACCTTTCTAGTGAATCTATAAACAAGGAAACAACTATCCTTAATATTGAATACATAAACGTAATAAATATATATATATATTATAATTATATATAACTATAATATGCTTCCTCCTACACAAAAATGGTATTAACTATCACTGTATACTATGCCTATTGGTACACCCTAGTTTGCTATAACTAGCTTACAATATGATATGTATCATTCACATATAATTCCATACATTAAATTGTACTATGACTTTGGTCTGCTTTTTATTATCCATATCCTTTGCATTTTTTACATCAGGTATAATAGGCGATAGAAATGGTCCTAATTGAATGATTGATTAATAGGTCCTCGTCGACAGATTCAACGAGTTCGATTAGAATTGGGATCAAATCGATGCGAGTATACGATATCTTGGTACGTGATTAGAGTGATATCGATAAGAATTGCCAAAGACAAATCGAGATCAACTGGAGCTTTGAGTCCTCCTTCCATACTGAAAATAACCATATGTATTGGAACTCCCTCCAAAGGAAAGCTGGAATAAACAAAACTAAGATGTCACTGGGTAATTAAGTCTATAGTTCTTTATCGGGGGTAATTCTGCACTCTTATAAGATCAGGTGTCCAAGTCCAAGTCCTGGTTGGAGGAACTTTCCACCAGGTCTTATCATTGGTTTGGCAGCTCTTGTGTGAAATTCTCTCAACAATCTCTGAATAATTTGAGTCCCACTGGAATTTGATACCATAAATCTAAAACAGTACACGATAAATGATTGATATTTCAAATTTTACATACCAGATCTCTGAAATTGAGTGTCATTCCAACTGTTACAGCTACTGTGACCGTTGACACCTGACAAATGGGCCTTTAATGTTGATGGTAATTGATAGAACCACTACCGACACCAGATATTAAGACTGAGACTCTAAGCTAAACAAGAATCAAAAGATGGATGATGGATGGTGGTTTGTTGTATGGGAAAAACTGTTTGGATAGATGGATATTGGATAAATGCTTGAATTCATACATGATACCATAACATGAAGCCATCTTGGTTACACACACCTCAGAATTTTGTTTTGTCTTTTCCACTAATAATGACCTTCATTCTACAATCTCAAGCTAAACTTAGCTTTGACTGGATTATCATAAAATGGCTCAGGAAGTGGTCTCTTGAGTCTGACATTACAATATGGAGAATTAATAAAGGCAATGGCTGCCTTTTTCCTCACAGCAATTGAATGGACATAGTACTCTCCAAATATGGATGCTGGGACGTAAGGAATCCCCAGGCACCACCCAAATGCAGAGTGTAATAATACTTTAGCTGTATAATACTTTCTCTCCATCAATTACGAGATATAATTTCATTGGGAGAAATCCATTTAATTACTTAACATATTAAAGTTGGACTCACTTGTAATTCTTCTCTCATCAGATGTGATGTTGAAGATGTAATATCTTTTGCTTCTTGAAGACCCCACAAAACCTACAGATTGAGGAAGTATTTCCTGAAACTCTGCAATACTAGGTGTGAGAAAGGCTTCTGGCACTTGTCTCCAACTCTCATTTCTCCGTCGTATGGATATGCTTGTGTTACAGCTCTCGAGAAAGTTACAATAAATGTCATATTTCCCGTCACCTTCATTAGGAAGATATGAAAACGGAAGAGGTTCAATATCAATAATGTCAATGCATGTTGGAAATGTATCTCCTGGAAAATGAGACTCTTTGTCAAATAGATCGAGTGCCTTTAATGTAGAGATGTTAGCCAATTATACTAATGTGTATTGAGTAGTAGTAATATACTAATGAGCTGTGAAACATTTTTGTTCAATTATTTTTACTACAAAAAAAAAGAAGAGAGGTAATTTTAAAAATTAATTTAATAAAATAACATATGAAAACATTAAATCTCTGGTGTAGTGCAGCTGAATAAGAAGTGTACCATAAATATGCTAAGAAATTTCTTTTTATTCGAAATGGTCCTACATCATACGGCACGCGGAGTATTTAAAGAAACTCTCGGTCTTGGCGTCTTCTAGTTCTAGCATTTTGATCTGTCAATTCTTTGAGCTTTTATGGCTGACACAAACTCATTAGAGAACGTTTGTTACTTCAAGAAACTTTAACTATCGAGGAACAAGCTAGTCCAGCGAAGAGAAAATGGACATCATGAAACGGAAACAACCGGTGAGACGGACACACCTTCTTCTTCAGCCCACGTTACGAGCGATGCCTCTGTCGAAATCCCACCCTTGAGTGAAGTAAATCTAATGGACACGCTCTAGGAACAAGTATATTGTCTGCATCAGAACTAATTATGTCTAATGATACTAATGCTGGAAGAAATACTCCAGAACTAGAGCTTGCATCAGGTCACGATGATTTAGAACCCATTGGAGAAGAGGTGAGAATAATGAAGCAACCAATTTAAAACCAGTTGAGCAAGTTTCAAACATAGAGCACCAGTCTTCTACAGGAGGACCATCTTCTGAGTCAGTGGACACAACGAGGGACTAATGGTGCTTCAAAGAAGGAGAGAAAGGCACAAAAGATTGGATTGATGTTCTTGGCAATGGATTCTTATTAAAGAAAGTGGGTGGATAGATGCAGGATAGATAGATTAGTAGATAGAGTCTTGACAGCTGGTTAGATAACAAAGATGGTTAGATAGTGAGGGCAAGGATAAAGAGTTTTTTATATTCAAACTTTAATTCCATATTAGGTATTAAGTGCTGGAGAAGGAGTATTAACGAGACCACCCCCTCAATTCAAGTTAGAATCCGAGTTCGTGGTTTCCTATCAAATGGTACAGTTATAGACAAACAAAATGGTTTAACATTTACTGTTGGTGACGGTGATGTCATACAAGGTCCGTGAGTGATGCCCCTTGATATTCGCTAAAAATAATTAATATATTAATCTTTTCTATTAGCATTGGATATTACTGTTAGTTTAATGGAGAAAGGAGAGATATGTCAGATGAAGACAGATGCCCGATATGCTTATGGATCACATGGAAGGTTGGTATCTCTATACTTACTTAACATTTGTAATAACTGTATACATGCACTGTTAATGGAGTAATACTTATGTTATACATTTTGAAGCTAAGAAGACTAAGTTCATAATAATACTGTCATCAGATGATTTCACATGTCATGTAAACTAACTTTTGTTTACATATGTATTTCATCAGTTGTCTCATTTTGATTATGTAGACAATGTGTTATTTATTTATTCTAACTTAACAAACTGTTTAATTTTTACTTTCTCCCATAGGTCTCCTGACATACCCCCAGAGTCTACACTAATGTATGAACTGGAGTTACTAGAGATTAATCCTCCACTCGATTTAACAACTATATCTGAGAAAGATCTAATCTCTTATTTGTGAGTATAATTGACATAAAGCTGTCTTGTTACAATTGTTACTATAGAAACAAAAAACGAGGGCGTGGCAATGATCTTTTTCAAAGAAAGGAGTTTCCTCAAGCTGTACATCATATAGCAGGTTAGAGTACGAGACAAATACTGAAGTTGTAGCACATAATGTTGTGGCCTGTGCACAGAATTAATAAAATTAAAAAATGTACATAATACTATATATTATTATATTTTTTGTAGAGCTGTAGAAATCATTAGAACCTACAGAGAAGAAGTAAGTCAATTGATCATTTGTATATTGTAGTCATCCTTTCTCTTCCTCCCTTGCTCTCTTCCTTCCTTCGCCTCTCCTTGTTCCCTCTCTCTCAGCAACAAGTAGTAGAATTCTCACCTGAAATAGCTGATTTGTGGATAAGGTGTCTCAATAACTTAGCAGCTGCGCAACTTAAAGTAGAATCTTTTATTTAATATAGACTGTCAAAGTTTTTGTGGTTTCACTCTCTCTAGGTAGAGATGTATGACGAAGCATTGACATCTGTTGAAGAAGTGTTAAAATTTGAGCCACAAAATGTCAAAGCTCTTTATCGTTGTGGTAAAGTATACCTTATTAAAGGAGAACTTGATAAGGCAGTAACTAATCTACAAAAAGCCTCTGATCTTAGTCCTGATGAAAAGGTAGCTATTGGATATGAGGAATGGTTAGATCCAAACTGATGCTTTATGATACATTTTAGGCTATTCAAGCTGAACTTCAGAAAGCACTTCGCAAGAGAGATCAAGAACGAGGGCAAGAGAGGGCTTAATATAAAAGAATGTTGGCTCAAAATACACCACATACTCCATCTACTAGCAAGACCACACCCATAAACTCACCGCCTAACTCAAAATCATCATCGTGGGTAAGCCACTTGATCATTCATTATTAGTATAGTTTCTATTGAAGTATTCAATCACCAATATTTTTACTATAACAAATACTTATTTTTAATCTATTGATAAATTGTTATTAACAAATTTATTAATAGGGTTGGAAAGGCTTGTTATTAGGAGCTGGTATTGTTGTTACATTTGCTGTGGGAATAGCTTTAATGTCAAAATATCGGAAATAAACATCCTTTATAACTTTATCATCAATTTTGTTGTGGACTGTATCTTTACAATCTTGTAATAATTATTATCTATTTAATTATGTGTGTATGATTATAATAAATAATATTGTATTTTACTTTGACACAGTTATAATAATAATAATAATCATTACTGTTAATTATTATACTCTTTAAAGGGAGTGCCTCATATGGAATTAATCACGTGATCTTTGCGTTTTAAGAATTGTCTATTAATTTTTATAAGTATCGAAGGAGTAAACTTGCTGCTGTAATCACATCTAATCTGAGGAATTAGACATTACAATTCTACAAAAAGGAGATAATTGCTAGACATTCGGTGCACGTACAGGGTAAGTCCAGAGCTATTGCGTACGTATAAATGTAAGGCTGTACTAAGTAACTCCACCCATCCACCTTTTTTAATTTCATTGTGTTGCGTTTTACTGTAGATCGGCAAGAGTGGGATCATGTCACTTACTGGCTTAAAGAAGCAATATAACAAAGTCTCTCAAGTACGTTTTCTTGTATAGAACTATAAATGCATTCAGAATATTTGAATAACAAAATATAAAGAATATTTGAAGTGTTAAAAGTTTGACAAACCTAGTCTTTTTAATAACAAATTGGATTATTTACTTTTACTTAAATTACGCATTATTGTAACAAATATTTAATATGGAAATGTGAGTGTAGCCACGACTTGATATATATATATATATATATATAATATTATATATATATATATATATATATATATATATATATATATATATATATATATGAGTATTTGCATTTTAGTGCTTACTCTATTGTCTAAGCAAACTATTATGCTAAAGTTAGAAGTATGTCTATATAATAACATTTAATGTGTTTTGGTTTGAGGGTCTTTGTTGCTCTTTTGTTTATCAAATAACATTTTAATATTATTTCTTCTCTAGTATATGATTGAGAAGACTGGCAAGGATGAAGGAACACCTCTTGATGATGATTATAGGGAGCTTGAGAGAGTGAGTTTTAGATAGCTGGGTACAAGGATTAAGTGATGTTTCTATTAGTAGAGCAAACTTGTCTGTAATGTTGTGATAATATTAGTTTTGCTGTGTCATGTAAACATGACAGGAATTGAATATCATGTGACAAAGTAGCTTTTATAGCCAACCAAATACTCTAGTATATTAGCTCTACTATAAATATTTTAACTCTTAGCTCATAAAGAACTTATTAATTAAACAAACAGTTACTTGTGTGACCAGCTGTAACTCAGACTTTAAATAAGAGTCATAATAAAAGATCTTGTGTCTCATAATAAGTTTATTTTTAACTCTTTCTCAACAGTCATGGTTTCTCTTGCAGAATTAGCTTCATATCATTACAAATTGTTAAAGTTTTTTTCCCAATATTATACAAGGGGTTTCTAGCTCTTTTGGCCCCTCATGTTTATAATATTATGTATAGAATTCATCTTTAGTGATTTCTGTAGACCATTCTATAGTAGGAGTATTACCATGTACAAAATGTGTTACTGATAGTCATAGGTCTAACTCTGCTGTTATGGACATATATGGTCATATTGGAGTATATGAATGATAAAAGTTTTATTGATGACGTTATTTAATATATTATCATGTCGTAAATTTTTAAAGATTTTTTATTTTATATGTTGTTAGAAAACCGACTGCACAGTAGGTGCCGTTGAAGGTATTATATCAAAAACAAAAGAGTTCTTACAACCTAATCTGGTTAGTATAATTGTAATTAATAATTACGGCACAACCACTTTTATACACCTCATTTGTTAAGGTATCTAGATAATTGACAAATTATATCTTTGTAATGAATTGAGCACCATTCTCTCTCTCATGTAGCTGCTCGGTTAAGAATGGCTGTTAGTAGTAAAAATAAGTCAACATCTGCTCAACCTGAGGGGAGCCTTGGGTGAAATGATGCTTAAAGTTGGATCTGAACTAGGAGATGACTCTAGCTTTGGTTAGTTGTGATAACTCATGTTGATATAACACTATGTTACAAAAATCATATGTACATCTACTTGTACATGTATGGTTCAAAGGTCATATGTACACATGTGCATGTATGGTTCAAAGGTCATATCTACATGTATGGTTCAAAAATCACATGCTAATCTGTTATTTTTTCTTATTAACAGGTATTGCATTGATGGATGGTGGAGATGCCATGAAACAATTGTCAGACATTAAAGATGCTTTGGTTAGTAACTACATGTAGCTGCTATACACAACATAGTCTTGATGTAATGTGTCTATGTAGGATTTGAATGCCAAAGCTAACTTCCTTGATCCATTGACAGCATTGTTACAGAAAGACATTTAAAGAGATTAGGTTAGTGTATTATTTGTATTGTCTCTAATTGTTATTGTTCTCTCTCTCTCTCTCCCCCCCCCCTCAGCATCATCGTAAAAGATGTCTGGTCGTCGTCTAGATTATGATGCAAAAAGGAGGAGACAAGCTAAAGGTAGAGACATTCCATTATTATATTTCATATGCTATCATTATTACATGTAACATGTAGTTAAGTCTTCTGCATGTGTTATAGGATCAACTATTACTGATGATGAGATTGGTATGGCATTGGAGAAGTTCGAAGAATCTAAACAGTTAGCAGAAGAGGGCATGATGAATCTTCTAGATTCAGACGTATGTGACTTGTGTTCTCATTGTATCGTATTCTATTCTGTCCAATATAGGTTGAGCAAGTCACTCAATTGGATGCATTGTTGAGGCTCTTCTTGACTATCATCGTCAATGTTGTGAGGTCTTGGAGGACTACACTCGACACTTGGTGACCGTATTTCACAAGCTTCTTCTCGTGCCCCTCGTCAATACCAACCCAAACCTATTGTTCGCCAACCTACCTCAGCTTACAGGGTAAGAACAAATAGTTGTAGTAACACTAAATGTATATCTGTAACCAATTATCATTATTATTGTCTGTATTGTTTTAGTTTCAACGATAATACTTTATTGTCAATATTTACTTTCACTTAAACCAAATATTATTAACAAATCATTTATATACAATGCACAAGTCATTCCTTCACTATATGTACAATACATAAGTTGTTCCTAATATTGTATGTTATATCTTGGGTATTTTGTTAGGGTGGTTCTTCTGATGATGATGTCAATCCACCTCCTGCATACTCTCCTCCAAAGCCTAGTGGTAGCAGTTCAAGAAAACCATCCAAACCTTGTTGTCGAGCACTTTATGACTTTGAGCCAGAGAATGAGGGAGAGTTGGGTTTCAATGAAGGTGACATGATTAATTTAACTAGCGAGATAGATGAGAATTGGTTGGAGGGAGAATTTCAAGGAAACTATGGATTCTTTCCAAAGAATTATGTGGAAATTGTTCGTACCACTTTGAACTTCAAGCTGTTAGTATAACAATAATATTTTGCTGTGTACACTTAGTAACTAATAAAATATTGTGCAACCGTGACATGACCTTTTTGTTCAGTCAAATTTTGTATCATGTATTAGCTGAACACATGTACACTAGTTACATTTAATTAATTGTTAGTTTCTAATTTTAACAAATTTTAAAGAAAGGCTGTCCTGTTATTTTTGTGTTTCTGTACATGTAATTTTGTCAGCTTGCTACTTATCCAGTATTTTTGTACGAACAGTTCAGATCACATATATTATTTTACTAAATATAGAACTATTGTTACACAAAATCCGATGTCTAGATCTGTATCCTGTAATGACCAATTACTACTACTTTTCAAAGAATAATACATTAACAATCATTTCACTGTTATATTAGGGGGTCCTATTATGTCCTAAATTTAATATATTGGGACCTAGTAATTTTTTACTATCATGTTGATATTTAGTGAACACAGCATACAATGTTAAGGAGATTGGACTGTCCTCATATGTAAATATTCAGTTTGTATAGTGTATACTAATTATATTTCTATCATAATCTGTTATTGCAAGATCAGTATGAAAATAATTTTATTTTTAATAAATCATAAAGTATGAAAAATAACTTATTTTAATAAATCATAAAGAACTTGAGGGGATCATATTAGTATAAAATTTTGCTACAATATACCTTAGAAAAAAACAGTTATCTGAATAGTCATTAAATTTTAAGTAATTTCTCAATGATGTTGTATATTATATTAATTTATCTTTGACTGTAGTTTTTCCAAGCATCTTCTAGTGAGCATTTATCAATTGCACTAATAGTTTCTTGCCATGGCCTGCATGTATTAAAAAAGAAGAATCATTGATATAACTTAATGTGCTACTACCTCAGGGAGAAGAACATCGTATACGTAAGTGAAGTTTCGTTGACCATCAAATACTTTCTCTGCGATGTCTTGTAAAAAATAGAATAGCTCATTTTCTAAAACAGGAAAATTTTATTTTCAATAAATAATGTTGGATACAAAAAACTTATTAAAGGTATATTATATAGGACACTGATATACTTATAATCTACATGTCTTTCTGGCCCAATCATCAGAAAATTAGTAAAACACTCATCATAATATGTATTTAGTAATAACATTGTATATATTGACAAACTACTCCCAACTTACCTTCTTATCTGATAGGTGATCAGCTGACCATATTTCTCCTGGTATTTCATAGCTCCTCTCTCTTTACTTAGTCCAGTTGTATAAATTTGATGCAATTCAGAATAAATTTCACCACGACATATTTTCTCAAGTTCAGGCTAAAGTGAGTGAGAGAGAAGAAAATATACTTATGACTTGGCAAGAAGAAATACAGCAAAAATAGGATTTCAAATAACTTAGTAAAATTAAGAAAACATTCATTGCCAAAATATTCTTTTGTCATTTCTTTTTTACCTTAAATTGTTCAAATTGTTCTTTAATGTGAGTGAAACAATAAGGAAGCTAATGACGAGAGAGAGAGAGATCATCTATTTGTCTATAGTTATATACCTTGTGTCTTCAGTTTCATTTTCATCATCATCCCAATCACCACTAACATCAGACTGATCATCATCTTCACTGTCTCCCAGGCTCCTTCTGTGCACTACTAATATCATAGCCAAAAGCAGACATATTAGGTTTGTCTGTAAGAGAAAAAAAAAAATATATTCTTTTTATATTCTCCTTACTATCACTGCTAGGTGTTACTGTTCTTGTAGGTTTGGAGGGGAAAAAGTTTTCAAAAAAATTCTAGGGGGAGAGAGAGAGATTTATCATTTATTACTATTAGTTCCAAAGTATTTACTAAAGGTCGTCTTTGACAAATCAGTTTATATTGTAATTCAGGAGGACCATCAATATCTATAAAGTAAAAGTCATAGCAATATACATTAAAATAAAGATCAAAAACAATATGACATTGAAGTACCAAATGTACTTATTATATATCTAACCTTTGCTCTCTCTCCTTAGAAGTAATTGATCTGCCTCATTTAAAGCTAAATTAAAAGCATCTCTTTTTAATTTATCCAGTTGTTCACTACTCTGTGTGCTGAACAATAATTTATTAAAACAACTAGTCACTGTCAGTGTGCTAACCTTAAATTTTTCTGTGTTTTGATAATTGAAGGCTAACATATTCTTCTTAGATTTGTTATAATTAAAACGAACTCTGAGAGAGAGAAAGAGAGACCAATATGATTGAGATTCAAAGTAAAATGTGATCATGATATATTTTCATACTCCTTTAGTTTTAATAAACAACACATTTATGTCTGTTAACTCAATACAATCTTAAAAACTGGTAGTCTTATAAATTGTTTTGACTTACGTGCACTCATCAGGCCATCCAAGAAAAAAAACACTTGCACTCTCTTCTTTTTTATAGAATGAACCTACAGGAGAATATGACATATCAAATCATTTACAATTTGAAGTGTGTGTATGAAGATTCAAAAAACATATACTTCAAAAACTAACTGTAACGTTGTGAATATGAATTACATTATTCCCATTATAGCTTACCAAGGCTGGCCAATATGGATCTCTCTTATATTTGTGCCAAGATATATCATTACGTTTTATACTGGCAGCTACAATAAACAAAAGATACATGGATCATATTAATACATTATACATATACATATGTTTAAAGACAAAAGAACAGAGCTCTCGCTGTGTTGCTGTTACTCCGAGGTTCACGCGTTATGCGATCGTAGGCTGTCTGACGATCGCATACGCGGAAACTCTCGGAGTAAACAACCCCAGCGAGAGCTATGTTCTTTTGTCCTTTATTCTGTTCTAACCCGCTTAAACGACATCGAGCACATCTTCAACAGACTTAGATACTTCAGTATATAAATATGTATATATAATATATATAATATATACTACATACATATATGTATATTATATATATATATATATACAAGAGACAAAACAAGACAACATACATGTCCAGTTTTGGCCTGAAAAATCTACTTGAGGCAAATCGTCATCACTTTCACTTTCATTTTCATCTGGTATATTAGGAACAGGAGAAACACTCGCAGAATTTGCAGTACTCTCTAGTGTTGTAGGTTCATCTAATGATTTAGAAATAACATTTGTTTCGTCCACAGAAGTTTCAGTATGAAACATTTAAGGTCTCAGATTCAGGAACTGAAATCTTGGCTTCGTGATCAGAAGTGTCAGGCTGGTAATCTGATACTTTAGTTTCCTGTGAGGCATCAGTCTTGTAATCTGATGTCTCAGACTGATAAGTAGAACAGGTCTCAGTCTCAAGACAGGGAGATGTATTCAAAGGAATTGAAGAAATATTGCATTGTGGTGAAACTATCAGAGAGTTCTTACTCGTTGGTTGTTGTGATTCAAACTTTCTGAAGTTGGTGTTTTTAGAAGACAGTCCATGTTACTGACACCTACCTTCAGAAAATGACTGTTGTGGAGAGGATTTCAAATCAGATGGACTCTGATCTCTGAGAGATGTTTACGATAAGGAGGTCAACGTTTAGCATCCATATTATCTAATGTACAAGTATCTAAAGGTGTTGATTCAGAAGTCTGAGATGCTGAACGGTATTTCTTTGCAGACAATTGAGCAGACTTCCTTGTTCTTTTTCCTTGAAGAGTTGGTTATTGATGGAGTATTTTCAATGGAAAGGGAAGTATCTGAGATTCCATGGAAGAATCTAATGAAGCTAAAGAGACATTGAAACTAGCGTCTAGTTCTTGAAGCTGAAAATTCTGGATCTATATCAGCATGAATATAATCTACTGTCTTCCTTGATAGCTGACTCAAATAGATGTAAAGTCTTGTCTTTCTACCGATGAGAGAAAGAAGAGACGAGAGAAAGAGGAGACAGAGAAGGAACGAAAAGAATGAGGCAAGGGAGAGAATTCATACATAATTTCTTAACAGCTATAATTGTTATTACTGGATTTAAGTTTCTTTCTTCCACTAGTGACAAGTGTCCCTTTGTTTCAGTAAATTAGTAAAAATGTACTGATTTTCTTGTTTGTGTAGCTAAAATAAAAAACATACATATTATATGAAAACAATATAAATAATATGACTAATTGTAAATATTTTATAGTTAGTAATAAGGCAACAAGCTCATTTCAAGAAAGTTTTGCATAAAATAATTTATTAAAGAGACAAGATAAGAATGACTACACTAAGCCATATTAAATACTACATGAGTAACCATATATTATAACTTTTTTGAGGAAAACTTTTAAGGACTACAACTTAAACACTGTATCCTGTCTTTCAGTGGTATCAATGCATCCAATTGAAAAAAAACCCTGTAATACTGATATTGACTTGTTATGTAGTTAACATTGCACAGAATCATATTAAAGGTTCATGTTCTTAGTTACTAATTGTAGGGGTTGCTAAATTTATTATGGTTTATTATATTCATCTTGATTCTTTCCTTTTGGTATTGTCATTCCTAAAGCTTTCTTTCTATTTTTTACTTTTATTATTGTAAAAATTACTCACCTCACGGGACATTATCGCCCCAAATGATTCACTTATAGCGTTTTTATCATCTTTATTTCACAGACCTGTGAAACCACGGAGCGTACATCAATTAATTCCGAATCATTAATCGTTCACCTTGAATGGCTCTAGGGAAGGCATGAACCTACAGACATCAGATAACAATCGCCGTCGTGATCTCTAGTTGTTGAGACATTATCACCTCCTCAAGATAAGTCTGACGAGACACAACCCCTTAATTTATACTTTTCATTTTATTACTTCCTAAGAAATATTATCATTTATAAGTCTATCTAACGCTCTTTCCACACAGCTTCATGTCTCAGTTGTTCGCCTAACTTCACTGCGTCACTAATTAACACTCTAAATAACCACCTCTTTATCGCTTGACCTTAATCAGTACTGTCCATGTGACTGGTGATTGACAAAGTTAGTCAACTCCTTTCCACTTACCCACTTGTCCCCAATAGTTCCTGATCAAATAATCTAGGACATATAGCTAAATAAAAGAAGTAAATTTTTGAACTCGTGGAATATGAGGAGTTTATATGCACAGCAAATTACTTTACAGTTACATAACATTTTAAAAGTACAGTCGGTAAATATTTATAATATGGTCAAAAATTATTACATTTACCTGAGGTTTTCCTGCTAGAAGCTTGAAGATGTGCCAACCCCACCCATGCTGACTTAATTATTACATTGTTGAAAGAACCATGAATGTGATGCGGACCAGACAAGGACTAAGGCAAGGTGAAATGACATACGATGAAAAGCTCCTGTATCACTCATGAGATTGACATTGTGGTAGAATACCTGAAGTGAAAAGTAGTTAGTACTATAAGAGAGATTGAGAGAAAAAGCAAATAAATTACAGGTAGAAATTAAAGTAATAAATTACTAAAATTCAATAAGGGTAAACTTAGATAAGATCAAGAAAAAAAGTCGAAACTTTAGACAAAAAGGAATTAGACCCCAATGGACTTAGACAGGAAACGTCCCAGACGGTCTAATCCCACAAGTCTAATCCCGATGTCTAATCCTAGAATGTTACAAGAATGTCTAAAAGGTGATAATGAGGTGTAAGGAATGATTGTCTAATCGAAAAGATATAACGTAAGGTGTATTAAATTTTGTGGGGGATTTAATTGCGCTATATCGTGGATTGTTGTTTAACACGAAAATTTAACTTTTATTCCACCCACGAATAAGCACTTGATCTCAATAAAGCGTGTAACACGGCTCTGTTAAAGGTTACTTTGCTTTCTATTACACTGAAGTATTATCCGTCATGCCTCCCAGATTTTTTGTATACATGGTACCCTTCTCACCATGGATTCAAATGGGAATACGAGCCTACTTCGGGAAAATCACGCTGTATCACAACACGTGTCTGACCACCACACCCATTATTAATCTTCAACCACTAAACACGAAAATTAATACCCACGAAATTTAAATAAGAAAGCAATTTTAAAAAACACGAAATTTAAAACCCTCGAAAATTTGGACCCTTACGGTATTTTAAACATTCAAAACGAACAACAAATGTCTAATTGCAGAAATGTATGATCAAGGCTTTATGCCATTCAGTAAGTTCATCTTTCAGCAATTATCCTCTTTCTCTTGAATTACCTTTCCGTCTTGTACCTTTGTGCAATCTCTGCTTGTAGCTGTAAAAATAGGACCGTCAGTAGCTGCTGTTCTTTTGAAAGAGTTCAAAGCATATAAAAGTTAGGGTGTGCCTTTCGCGCTATTATTTTAAATCCTATTGTGCCATCCTCTAAATTGAGTATTGGTCTTGGCACTGTGCGCACAAGTAGTCACCTACATGGTTTAAATGAATCAGCCAGTGTTGGTCAAAATAATATGGCTGAGGAGTTCTCATCTTGTCATATCTGGTATTTTACAGTTTTTTTAATCCATCCCAAGCAACTGAACCAAAATTGGAGGACAAAAGCAAGGGTGCACTTTTGTATAAATTGCCTAATTGAGCCATCTTCTTTGTACTCTTCCACTAGTCCCAGGACCGCTGGACTTTTCTCCACAGGCACTGGCGTAAAATGAAGTAGCAAGCCATGAATACAAGCAGGGAAATTTGAAGTTCATAGTGATTGCACTAAAGGAAGCTCACAATCAGCTCATGATCTCAAGCAGGGGAGATCGAAGATCACATTTAAAGCGTCTTCTTTTATACACATAAAAAACTGACTATAAACGTCTCTGGAACTTCCAGGTATAAAACAATCACAAAGAGGAAACTGTTGCCTTGATAAAAGCATAAATTGTGAATACTTTGTCGAGCTCGATAAAGGCAAGACCTAAGGCTTGGCAATGTTGAAGCTTTGAAGGCAACATCCTCATCTTCACCAAATTGGTAGCTAAAGTTACTATACATGGTTGTAGATGCAGGAATTGGGGTGATTCTCTTGGGCTCGTTTACGTAGTGCATGCTTAACTCTTTCCACTTTAGCTTGCCACACCATCTTCGAGGAGGTTAGACCATGTGTTTGTTGCAGATTCATCGCCCTCTGTTGTTGAATTCTAGTCGGCAGCCATCTCTCTTCCCAATCTCCATATCTCTCTAAATAGCCATATTGCGATTGAGAGTAAATTTACATCTTGCCAGATAAGGGCTTCTCCACCTTTTTGGTAGTAATGAATCCATAATCTGCAATTTAGTGATGAACTGGGCATGCGCATTTATATATTACTTAGGTAAATGAATGTAACAACTTCTAGCTATCTAAACGATGTTATAGTACAAAAGCCCTATTGTCTCTGAAATAGACAAACTGGTAAAACCACATTTATAAAGGACATTCAATCACACCCCATGAAGAGGTCACCCTTTGATCAAAAGCTTCATTAATTAAAAGGCAGCCAATGCTATGAATGATTGATAACACAACATAATATTTTCATATTACTTCATTAAGACAGTTAACAATTCTTCCAGCGCAACAATCTCCACATAATCCTCCATTGAACAAACCCAATGTAAATCAGTTCTCCATTAACCGGCTTAACTAGTCTTGTAACTTTTTTTAGGAACTGGTAATCCCAGCTGCTAGGCAGCTGCCAGAAACACATAAGTGAAAACGCTGTATGGCCAATATGGCTGCGCTGAACAATGGAAGGACTTATTCCATACAATAACAAAGGAGTGAGAGAGCTCAGAGGGAGATGATGTGATAAGGGGAAACGGAAGGCAACCCCCAGCTGCTTCACAAGCTTCTGATAAGTCATTGAGAAAGAGGCGCCACATCCAATGATCAATTTCTTTTAGTTAAGACAAATGCCCTAATAAAGAAAAATCAAAATAAAAACAATTAATAACAACAATACTCCTAAGTAGGAAATATTATATTATACTGACCTTGTCAGTTTCTTTCAATTTCTCATATAAATGAGGATGTTCTTTAATAAACGTGATTTAAAACTTGCTGGAGGAGGTCTAGATGAGTATGACAAAACTTAACACAATTTAATTAATGTTAACATACATTACAATTACAATTGCAATCTTATTGCAATCTTAACACAATCTTAACACAATCTTAACATATACATTATACCTTGTAATCAAGAATGGAGAGAGTGCTATACACGGGACTTTAAATGGAGCGCTACAAAATAACCTTCTAGCTAAACAAGTTGAACAGAATTCAATCCACAAATCCATAAGATTTTGTTGCTGACAAACAATTCTGGACTTCTTTCTCAAGCAATTCCTGCTTCCATTTATCTCGTACCTCCTCAACCTAACTGATCATTTCACATCTTCAATATAAGTAATATGGAGAACATTGCTGAAAATTATAATACCAAGGATTTTAAAAAGGGATGTTCAAAATATTAATACAATTTCCCATAGCCAGCCCTCCCTCAAAAGATTGGGGGAGGAGCTGGCTACAAGAGACTATTTGCATACATAATATACCTTGTCATATGGACGCACGGTTTGGGTAATGGATGAATGGTCAACCAATGCATCTCTGTAGTAAATGGTTTCTCTAAACCAGTTAAAGGTAGATGGTTACAAAGTAACAACACTTTGTCCTCTGAATGTTGATCACTGGAAAGAGACAAACATTTATGTGTATGATATGAGGTGTTGCTCCTGTATCTATGCTATTTTCTACAATGATCTATCAATAGACTATATTACTGGAGTCCTAGAATTACTGCTAGTAAAGGCTGGACATCACCCTGCTCCCTTTGCAGAAACAACACAAAACCATCAAGTACCACGTGGGTGGTGCTGGCTGAACACGTCACGTGATCCATCACGTGTCAGGTAGTACAAGGGGATACCTAACTGGAAAGGGACTTGGAGCTATTGAGAAGTAAATACTGCGACAATAATTAGAGCAGAAGATGGCTACTGTGGGTATAATGCGTCTTTTGATGAGACCTTGAACTGGATTTGGCAGTGTGAAAATATCGAAGAAGGAACTGGTCAGTCTAATGGCAAGTCCGGCGGATATCCCGGGACTCTGCTGCTCCTCTGGGTGTCGGAATTGACTACAAAAGGTAATGGATGTGTGCTAACAAACCAACTGCAAAAAAAATATAGAATTAATACAATGTAGTTAAATAGTTATGAGAGTTGCCATATACAGCTAGAATATTTTACAACATTAATATTTTGTTTAATATAATGAAAAATGTCACTAGGGTCATAGATAGTCAAATATCTATGCTATGGTCTATAGAACAGATTATCGCTGTTTAGAGAATAGGTTATTTCTAATATATGACTTCAATAGCAAGAGGGGCGGATGCCTTGTTAGATGTCACTGCCTGTTAGATATATTCTTGCTATGTATCCCGGTTGACCACACTCCTTTTTTAACTTTTTTGTTAGGAATGAAGAGCTTAAGAAGATGTTAGATGGAAATAAAGATAATCTCAAGTTGGAAGCCATGAAAATAATTGTTGGGGGTAAGTTATTGCTAATATTATATACTCCATGTTAAAAAAACACACAAATAATAGAAATAATATAATTAATAATTGTGTTTGGTCTAATAGTAACAGCTGGCTCTTGTGTGTGTGGGTTGTTCATATGATCGTTTATTTTTTGGTGTTTGGGATTATATTTGACTTCCCCTCATTCTTTATCATATTATGAAATATATATAACATTTTTCTTTTACATGTACTTTTAATATCTACATGTCTCTGAGTTGTTACAATGTTAATATCTAACTCGTATATTTGCTGTTAATTTTTATTCACTAATATTTCTTAATCACTGCAAAGGTGTAGAGACAGTATTGGCTTGAGGAGAGACTAGTGATTTCATATCATTAACTTTCATTTCATTATAATATATATAAGTTACTTAGTACACACGTTATATAATTAGTATAGGTGATTGACATATGACTTATGAATATCAAATTTATATAGTATGAATATACTGATGTTATGAATTCTCACTTTGCTTACTCTATCTGTACTCATCCACAGATGGTAGCTAAAGGTCGTGACGTACCAATCTCTTTCCAGCTGTAGTAAAAAATGTAGTCTCTAAAAGTCCAGAGGTCAGTGCTTCCTTTTTGCATCCTTTTATACCCGTGCACTTTATGGGGGTGTGGCTAATTAGATTATTTCATATTCTATAGATCAAGAAGCTGTCTATGTGTATTTAGTACGTTATGCTGAAGAACAACAAGACTTGGCACTGTTGTCTATCAGTACTTTTCAAAAAGCTCTAAAGGTACACAGTTTATAATTGTATAGTTCAATAGATTATATGGAATGAATGGAGTGTAGTTTGTTGATATTAAACTTGTATAATCAGACACTGTTTGCTTATCAGTAGAGGAAATGTAAGCTGGTTAATATTTAGAGTGATGCCTATTTTTTAGCAATGTTCATGTAATAGACAGATCTGACTTGTACAATGACAATTAATGTGTTATGTTTGTTGATGCTAATGACCTCTCTCTCTCTCTAATCTCTCTCTCTCTCTCTCTCATTTCTTTAGGATCCTAACCAATTGATACGAGCTAGTGCTCTTCGTGTTCTCTCTAGTATAAGAGTACCTATTATTGTTCCAATAATGATGTTAGCTATTAAAAGATGTTAGTTTATCTACTTTAAGATTAATGCAGTCATCCATAAACAATGTCCCTTGTTCGTTTATTGATCCATTTTATTGATCCATCTCATTTATATGTCAATCCATAGTCCAAGCCTACTTGTCCATTCATTCATCCATGCATCATTTTATTCATCCATCTCTCCTTCCACCCATCCATCCATTAGTTATCTATCCATCCATTTATCTCTTTAGTGTGTAATGGACATGTCTCCTTATGTAAGGAAAACAGCAGCCAATGCTATACTAAAACTGTTTAGGTAAGACAATAGACCACACCCTCTAGATATGTCCATTAATTATTGTTATTATTTAGTCTTGATCCTGAACAGAAAGAGCCGTTGACTGAAATTATTGAAAAGTTATTGAAAAGATCAAACCACTGTTAGTTAACTCATAAATAGCAATAATTATTGTGAATTGTGATAGTTAATTTATAATATTAAATGATGACTTTCAGTTTCAATATAATATTGAGCTTATGTTTTAGGGGTTAAATTTAAGATATGATACTCCATGTGTAATATGTTATAAGATACCATTCGATACACTATATATACATAAGATTACTATAGATATTATTGTATTATTTACTTGTTCTTTCTCTATCGTATTTAGTTGGTGGCTGGTAGTATAGTAATGGCCATTTGAGTTAGTATGTCCCGAGAGAATTGATCTGATTCACAAAAACTATCGCAAGTTGTGTAACTTATGGTTGATGTTGATGAGTGGGGCCAAGTGACCATGTTTGAACATGTTAACACGTTATGCTAGAACACAATTCATTGATCCTAATAAAAATGTAAGAGAGAGAGACAGAGACAGAGACAGAGAGAGATAAAAAGGATGGTATAAATTGATAAGAGTTGTGTCTATTTTATTTAGGAGCAATCAGAGGAGAAATTTAT
>NW_024533511.1:0-5000 GCF_016097555.1 Gigantopelta aegis | reverse complement strand
GTAAATAAGTCACTATTAATTGATGTAGTTTATTGCAAACAAGCAGTTATTAAATACTTATAATTCAATGTCCGTTGCCTCAAATTGATATGTTTCTAATACATATTGTTAACTGTACTCACCAATGGAGACCATTGTTTTTGTCTGTTCTTCTTTAATAGGGGTGTTACTCCTTCCAGCGATAACCCTGTCATGTCTACAGGTAATGATCTATTACAACCTCTCACAGTGGAATGGGCGGCCTCTCATTAGAAGATCCATCAACCAGTGCATTGACAGTAAGCTATATTGTTATCATACATGCTAGTTAAATTTAACTCTGTATATACCAAGTACTTTTATTGGTAGTATACATACTCAAATAGTTTCCATATAGTTATTATCACTGTTAGATGTGTCTATCTTGTCTTATAGCCAATTTCACCGGTCTGTGTTCCTGAAGACAAAATGGAACTGCTTAATCGTATATCAGGTGATGGTCTTGGAGTGAAGTATCGCTTCTTAAGAAAACCGCACATTTCATCAAATAAGATGGTAGTTGTAGAGCTGACATTTCAGAACACATCTAGTTCTATGATTAATGGTATCAGTGTGGAGTCAACTCAACTTCAATCTGGCATGAAGATGCATGCTAATAGTACTGTGTCACAGATAGCTCTGGTGGTGCTGTAAACACAACTGTTGGAGTAGATTTCAATGATACATTACAACCAGCAAAATTTAATATTTGGTAAGTTAACACACACACACACACACACTTTCTCTCTCCCTCTGTATATGGGTGTGGGTGGGTGTGCATTCTTGTTTTCTCAAATCCATTGATAATTTAGAATACATTATAAGTTGTATATTATGTTGATTTGATCAGTGGTGGATCATGTCAATTGTATATGTCTTGAAGTTTTAAGAGCAATCTTTTCTTTCTAGTGTCAATTCTGATAGAAGATATCCTGTTAAAATTGACCCTGTTGTTGGTGAGTTAATACAAGCTGGTCAAATTTCAGAGAGTGGCTTCAAATCCTTACAAGGTAAGACATTTCATTATATTTATATATATATATATATATATATAATATATATATAATATATATGAGTGATGAACAAGTTAGTGTATTATGGGTGAATATTTATTTTTTAGACAAGTTGAAGGGAATGCATGAAATACTGGGAAAATAGCAACCACAACTTCACTAGATGACATCAAGTCTGCTATCTTAAATGTTGTCAATATGGGTCCTGTTGATTCTAGTGATGCCTCTGTTTGAGGTTGTTGCAATGATGTTTATCTGGGAAGTTTCCCTCTGTTGTTGACCGTGAGGGTAAAGGAAGGCAATGCTTTCATTATGTCAAATTGTGAGAAAATGGTGTTTGGCTCCATGTTAGTTAAATTAGTGAAAGAAAACTATTGCAGTCTATAATTTATTAATGATTATTAAAATTATTAGATATAATTTGATTAAAAAATGGTTTGGTTGTTTTAAAATATTTGTAATATTTTGCTCTTGAACTGGTAATTCTGATCTTTTTTCACTACCAATAAATTTAAGAATAACTTGTCCAGGTATCACTGTTGTTGATGTGTGAATATATAGGATGTGTGTGTGTGTAATATTGTTTACTATTCTTTATTGTTTTTTTGATTTCCTTTATAAGTATACCTTTAAAACTTACAAACAATTTTATAAAGAGGTGTATGTAATAATAATGTGTAATATGAAACTGAAACTAAAACTGATTTCTATGGCAACAGTAAAACAAATCATTGCTTTATTACCACATTTTAACTCCGTGTTCATTGTTATGTTTCAAGGTTCCTCCTATGGTGATAGCGATGTTCAACTGCATGACGGAAAATAGAGAATGAGAAGGATTGTTAGTACTTGTATTTTCTTGGACTTGGAACAACCTGGTACTGTATTTATGATTGCGCATATGCACAGGCAAACATAAAGTATTTCACATCATCTTGTATAGTAGATCAGCTTTAGCTTTTAAGATAGTATTAACTATTCAGTCCTCCCTCTTTTACTTGCACAGTTTGATTAGCAGTGTGGGATCAGCTTTAAGACCTAGTAAGAATTCTGTCCCTTACGAAATTGCTGAGTTAGCAGTTGAACTGTCCTTTCTGTCTTCTACTAATACTGTATTACCTAATACTAACTACACATCTTTCTGTCTGGAAGTACTGCCTTTAAGTCTTATCAGTAGTAGCTCATCTTTCAGTAGTTTTATAGATAGAATCCAACAAAATTACCAATCTACCATAGGTCATAGTGCCTCAAGTAAAAGATGAAGGGAGGGAGTCATTGAAGTATTTATTATCTATGTATTGATGTCAGCAGCCAAGATACCAACAGTACTATGATCTCTTTAGAAATTTTATATACACGTGTATATTGTCACAGCTATACATGTGTATCTGATATGTTAAATTATGATACAGCTTATTAAATGTATATATTAATACAATATTTGTTCATTCTAACCTTGTACAGATGCTATTTTACTTGGCTCATATCATAATTATTAAAATCATTACTAATGCTCCTTGATTCAGAAATTTGCAGTGGAAATATGAGTAGGAATGACCCTAACAAAACTACTGTAGAATAAACATTTATATTTGGCTCAGACATTAGGTTGATATTACTTTAATATCTAATAAAATGCAATATTAATAATACGTCAGTCTGTGTACAATATTGGATGAAGTTCATGTAATAATAGAGATGTTACAAATGAAGAGACAGAACTAATGGCAATACATAACTAGTAACAATTTAATAATCCAGTCAATCTTATAAATTTGTTACCAAAATTGTTATAGGGTTACTAAGAATAAAGGTTGGGTTCACTAGTTTGAAAATTTTCTCATAGAAAATAATCTGTAAACAAAAAATGAAAATAAAAAAATGAATTTTTCATTTTAAAAATAGAAAAATGTTCAAAAATGTTGTTTATGGTTGTGTCTCCATATCTTCTTTTCCTCCTCCTTATATTTTAGGGATCCTATAGGTGGTTGGGGTGGTTCAATTGCATGACGAAAAAGGGAGGGTGAAAATTGGAAGATGGCATTCACGTGCAGGCCGACAATGTTCAAATGGCGGTAGTCCTATTGACTGATAAGATGAAGTAAGGGCTTGTTGGAGCAATGATGGAGTATCAGTTGTGTCGATGTATTTTGGGAAGAAATCTGAGTGTACTGCCAGCTTTTAGTAATATCTCAACAGCTTCTTGATATCCATAACAATATGCTATGTCAACTGCTGTGTACCAGTACTGTCAGAATGTTGAACATCAGCTCCAATTTCTAATAACAAATTCAAAATTGGTCACATTTCCAGAGCATGTTGCTCTAATGAGAGCTGTATGACCTTCATTTGTAGTAACATTGACATTAGCATCAGCACCAAGAAGTACCTCAACAATTGCTGTATTTCCAGTGCTACAAGCAATAATTAATGCAGTTTCTCACATTGCAATTTGTGCATTAACACTAGCTCCATAGCAATAGTGTGGCAGGTATTGTAAAACAGATCTTGAGAAAGTAACATTAAAGGAGTCCAACTGTTTTGTAGAGGTAGATTAGAATCAGCACCAGACTCCAAAAATTGCATGAGCTATTCAGAGTTTTGAACTGCACAAGCTGTAGCAAGAGCTGTAGCACCTACTTTTTATTTTGAATGTTAAGTTTCCTTTAATAAGTAAATGAGAAATATCAAAGTTTTGCTCAAAAATAGATATCATAAGAGCAGTATGACCCACGATGTTCCTGCAGATCAACATTGGCCTCTAAGTCAACAAGAAATTGAGCCACGTCAACATAGCCTTGAGATGCATCACAACATTAAAGCTGTCCAACCATTTCTTTGTTGAACATCATTTGTTGCACCAGCTTCTACAGTGATTTAGCAATCATAACATGACCATATGCACAGGCAAAGATCAAAGCATTACATCCGTTGTCATTTTGTATAAAGGATCAGTTTTATATTCTAAGAGAATATAACTACTTCTTTTCTTCCTTTTTCACTTGCACATCAAAGCTGTTTCTTTACTTCGAGTTCTTTGATTGGGGATCAGCATTGTTTTTAATAACAATTTGAACATGTTGTAATCAGAAGCTGCTATGAGAGCTGTTATTCCATCACGTTACACTGAGAAAACATTAGCACCAGAAATGCAGGTAGCATATCTGCTATTTGTTAATTTACCCTCATTGCTTGCTACTATAAGCAATGATTCACCCATTATAGTTGGCAGTATTGGGATCAGCTCCAAGAAGATCTAGCAATAATTCCACAGCTTCTTCCTGCCCTGAACAACTGCTATGTAAATTGCTGAGTTAGCACTAGAACTATCCTCACCATCTTCTACTAGTATTGTATTACCTACTACTACTAACGTCATGACACTAACACATGTCATAAAGCTAACTTTCTCTTGAGCTAAAGATATTAATAATGGTATATTTGCTTCTGGAGTATCCAGGTAACATTGATGCACACCTGATTGTACTGAATATGACTAAGGTATTGGCTTTTACCTGGAAATATATGCTCAATGAGCTTTTGGAAATGACGAACTGTGACTTGTGCCAAAACCCAGCAAGTTTTATTGGAACTGTTTGTATTCCAGTGTGGTTGCTAATAGAAACCTTATTTCCGAGTCCATTAATCATTCATGTGAGCTGAGTCACAGAATTCTGCTAGCTCTTCCTCATAACTTGACGTCTCAGCCTGTAATTTGGCTATCAGGTAAAACTTTTAACTATTCCATCAATTAGACAATAATTAGGCAACAGTAATGATTACAGACTTATGATGGCAAAAAAGTGGTCAAGATTTTCTGGTTTTGAAAGACTTGATTTTCCCATCTCTCCCCTACAAAACGATGCAACTGCTTCATGGACCATTTGCTACTTCAAAAGCTCTTGTAATATCTGCAAACTATCTTAGCAAACTTGTGTTCAAGATTAGAAAAAAGCTGCAACCACACTT
>NW_024533510.1:0-49579 GCF_016097555.1 Gigantopelta aegis | reverse complement strand
TCGTAATAGGAAACACACCCAAAAATTTACTCAAAAAGGACTAATAGTTTTAACAAATAAATTGTGTTCCCACATATAGTGTAATGTGGTTCGAGATAACATAAATCTTAAAACCTAGGCCCGTTTTGGTACCAACAGTTGAATGGGTTGACAATTAGAAAAGTAACAACAGTTTGGCCGAGGGGGTTTAGAAAACAGTTTGCGTTATCTCAGTACAACCTTTATATCGTCGAAGTACCAATAGCTTCATGTACTGTACTGTATCCATGATGTAAATGCACGATAGCTTATTATGCCCTGTATCTCATATGTATGTAGTATAACAATGTATGTTATTCTAGAGACAAGTCTAGGAAGACGGTCTGGCTATTCATCCTATTTTATTAATTAATTAACCTGGACAAACCATTTGTACTATAGGAAGTGGGCATAGTCTGGTAGGTGTTTGTATTTAGTAGTCCTATTGGAATTATCAGGGTTGTTGTTGTGGGGAGTGTTTTGTTTTCCATCTTAACTGACATAGAGTATGTCATGTGTTTGATCTGGGTGAGTGGCCTTGTAGACATGACAATATTTGACCTCTTGGTGGTCTGTAAACGTATAATGGTCGCTTTCTTGCTTGCTCTCTCTCATTGTAAAACTTACATTATTAGCTTGCTCTTGGCCCTTTCTCAATTATTTAGACCATAGTTCTATATGTCTGGTCAATACTGCCTCACTACTGTTAACAACTGCAAAGAAATCGATTGTATTACAGGCAAAGGAAATGAACTGAATTATGTTAACAAGGTATTATATAGTCAGGGAATTACCTATTTTGCCCATGTTATGTACAGACAATGTGTATTTATGTAACTATTTTGGTCAATAAAGGGGATTGACATAGTGTAAACTTGTTCTCTCTTAAGGACTTTTGAATAAGTTACAAGAATGAACATAACTATGTGATATGTAGAGTATTGCTATTGATTAAGACTTGATATATAACTCTCTCTCTTTTTCTCAGGTTACACAAATATCACAATTTGCAGCCAGACCAATGGAATCCTACTACACCAGTAACAAATAGAGCAACTACAAGTACTGCAGGGCACAAGGAGTTTCTACAGTCACTGCAAAATAGTAGAACTTGACATTATATTCACCAGAAATTGGTGACCAATTGATATACATGACACACCTTCAAGACATTACTATTTGAATGATGACGGTTTTACACCGACAGGATTAACAATTTATCCAACAGAACTTGAAGATGATCAAGTGTTTATCGTTGCCAAGTATATGTGGAACTCTAAGCCATATGATATGTACACTGATAACATTACACTGACAGTAGCTGGTGAGTTTATTATTATATGGAATGGATGTATTATGTCAATGTCCTTTCATCTACTACTTTGTTTGTGTATTATTTAAAAGAGTTATAGTATTGTAGTATGAGTGTTGAAAGACAATATATTACTTATTGATATCTTGTGCTTCTGTTTCTTGGTAATAGTAGCCCCCCATCATAGAATTAATAAGAGAATAGCATACTACCCCACTAAGACTATTCAATCAATCAGATAGATTTTGCTGATTGATTTTTACAGTTGTCTTAACAGCTTACAAGATAAAAAGGGTTTTATTGGCAATGAATAAACTTTTATATATATATTGTATTGTGTGAATATTCTTGAAATATTAGCACAACACATACCATGTATAAATTATATATATATATAATATGTATGACTCACTACAGTTTTATCATAATAACATTATTTTAATTTTTTATATAAGGAATGCTAGTTTCCTTCCTTAGTCTGTTTACGCATTTTATAGCTTGAAGAGTTAACAATCCTTAAGATCATTTTATCATCATAATTGTCCATATAAGAACAATAAACCTAATGTCGTTATTATTTGTTATCTTATTATCATTACTATGGTAATGGGCCATTGTTGTGATATTATAAGAGTTTGTTGTTCAGCTGATGTTGATGCATAAATTATGTTGATATCTTAATCAACTTTATTAGTCAGCTTTTGGTCATTTTAGTAAATACTAATTATACACTTGATATTGATCAAGTTGTTTTGATGTTTTTGATACAACAAATATGTTGTCCAATTCTCAGATGTCAACAACAACATGGTCATTAATGGTATTTATTTATTAATAATTTTTGGCGCACTATGCCACTAAAAATTGTTTGCATATTTTGGGCTTTGTATGAGTTGAGTTTTTTGCTATTTTTGATTGTTTGTTTTGTATTGAACAGCTGGAGATGATACAGACCACATCAATATTGGTATACCTGAAAGGACTATCCTTTTTAATTGTGTGTTTTGATAGATATATATCACTATAGCAACTAATCTGATCAGTAACATTCACATTATTTTCTATATGCAACTAATCTAATCAATAATATTCGTATAAATTCTATAACAACTTGGATCTGACCAACAGTATTTTGAATAAATTTTCTACTTATTGAAACACCTGTGTGTTTGAATAGTAATCACAACTTTTTATACGATAAAATGCTTGGGGGGGTTGTTTGTTCAATGCCGCATAGTTCATTCATAGCTGTAACTCTTCTTGTGAATGCTATTTGTAGATAATGTTAAAGAATACACCTTTCTTTTTTTACATCTGTTAAAGGAATGTATCTTCGTTATTATCCTTTCTCCATTCACTCTATTCATTTTCATCCATTCATCATCTATTAATCTCTCTGTATTCCTACGAAGTCTTGTTAGAATTGTTTTATATCTATCTATGTTAACCAAAGGGAGGGAACAATAGATAATTGTACAAATTTCTAATCAGACAAGAATACTTTGATATTGCATAAACAATTATCAATAATACCCAGTAGGTACAGCTCGGTCCACTGTTAGTTTGATTCTTAATCTTGTCCAAACTCTAATGTTTATTATGATAATCTATACCATTAAACCATTGACCCCAATTCCATAACAATTTAAACCACATTGACAAGGAAGTAGGACTGATAGGTAATAGTTAATCTGTGGTTAGAAACCATCATGTATTTTTCAATAAGTTTTCATAGACACCTGTCAATACATAGCCTATGGACCAACTTAATAACAGTATTATTGTCCCCTTAGTTAGTATATGTATATGTATACCAGTACCACCTGGGTCTAGACTAGGGATGGTGTCGTTGCATAGCAAAACTGTAGTGCATGTCATATAAAGTTTATATAACTGATTGTTTGTGTAATCTTTTTGATAGTGCAGTCTCTATGTAAAAGGAGTAGTGGTTTTTAAGTCACTGGGAATTTCTTTAGTAGAGAGAGTGACGTTAGATCATTGAACTCTAGTTAAATATATATTCCTGTGTTTCTTTCAATTGGGGAGTACAACTGACTCTCTTGAGGACACAACAGTTGCAAACATTTTACGATATACAGACTTTAACTGGAATGGCTCCAATTTGACGAGATAAGTGTGTCAATTTAATAGTCAGTCCCTCTGGACAGTGATGAACCTCCTCTAGAGTATTTAGTCACAAGTAATTGATGTTAATTGCTTTCAGCATTACTCCCTTTGACCACAGAAAGACCCAAACGGTTTAAACCATCATGTCATACACTAATACATGTACAGTATCAGTATATAGAGTCTTATGTTAATTGTGTTTGTTCAAATTATAATAAATCTAATGAAAGTCATGTAGTGTTGTGTTGTTGTGGTGAGCAGTTCTATTATTTCTATTCTACTAATGCTATTAGTGGAAAATCCCATCTGACTGTTGTCCATAGTGATAGTATTATATTATCATACAATATTGTAACAGTACTATACCTTTGGTATATTTCTGACTACATGTAGATAGTCAAGGGTTACATAGTTAAATGTCATGTGACAGCTGGACTATCATTGTATATAACCATATTATGGTTAAAGTTAAAGCTTCTATTTAATTTTCTAATGTTAGCAATGAACCTAGTCTAGAACTCTGTAATTCCCTAATTGCAAAGTCGCTCATCTTCCATTGAAGTACAATCTCTGAAGTAATTACAAGGGAAGAAAAAAAATTAAAACTAGTAAATAAAATGCAGCTGACAGTTGTAAACATGTACTTTGATGTATTTGAGATTACACATGGACTTGTGTTTGTATGTAGACAACATGCATAAAGTCACACTGCATCATTTCCTCTTCTCTCCTCATATGCACACACAGATGGACGTCCACCTGCTATACCACTGACTGTTACCCACTCCAATGTCCACTGCAGTTACCGTCCAGTGGAGTACTGTCCTGGTACCACCAGAGGTGATATTCAGCATTACCTAGCAAAATTTATATTCTGAATCTGATAGTCTAATTTTCCTCTACCCAAGTTAATAATATTAATACTTTAATCATACATTTGGGGACTACGTGTATAATACTATTAAAAGTGAGGATAATTGGTGTTAACAAGTAGGAAGTGGAAATGAGACAACACTACTTCCTGTGAGAACAGTCATATCACAAAGTAAGAGAACGTATAAAACATAGTACAATAATTATATAAGGACTTCTTTATATAATAATGGTAATCTTGGATCTTTTTTAAAGTGTCCAGTTTCAAGCGGACCAGTTTAAAAATTACTGATTTTTATAGAAAAAACCATTTAGTATCTTGTTATATTTACGCTTTAATCTTTATAGAAGCACCTGCACCTCGTCGATAAGTGTGACAACCTTATCTGGTACTGGGGATATACTGGTCTCATGGAGGGTAAGATAATACCAATAGTAGTGTTTGGTAATTTAGTTAGTGGATGGGATCATATATCTGAAGGAAACTCTTCCTCTTTTTGAAGTTCTGATTCAGAACAATAGGAGAATGATTGTGTGTTAAATTTTTTTAGTGATCACTTTATTCTTTAAAACATCAAAGCTTTGATAGTCTCTCTCTTCCTGTGGGTGTATTTATAGTGAATATTTGATGTTAATTATGATTGTTTGATAGTAAGAGATAGTATATCTCCCCTGAACAGATCAAAGCTCTGACTATCCCCCTTGTTCCCACATGTAATGATAATATGTTTATAGTGTTGTATTGGTGTACCAAATTAAAGTATAATTCGTAAGGGATAAACTATTTTAGTATACTAACTAAAAACTAAATTAAACACAACTATAACTTAAATGCTACTAAAACTAAAAGTTTTTACATAATTATATGTTCTGGACTTCAACTATTGAGCTAAAATGTATTTCTAACTAAAACAATATACACTCATATAATAATACCATATAGTGAGATATAGTGTACATTATGATATCATTAATGTAAATATGAATTGATTTTATGAATATATTGAGCGTATGATCTCAGTTTATTTATTACATAAATAAAAAGTAGTAGTTATTAATGTTACATTTTGTTAAGACAGTAAATGGCTTTAATTAACATTTCACAATTGAATTGAACAGTAGCTCTTAAATATACAATGACAACATTACTATGAGGTCACTTATACTGTGTGTAAGGTAAGGTCATGCATGCCAGAGTAGAATGAGTTATGAGCTGATCGTGTTTTTAAGAAATTTAAGACAAAGCTTGATGGAGCAGCTGTGGTGTAGTGTAGACTGCATGGTGATTTGATGCTGTCAATAGATCCATTTGATGTTGGCTTAACGATGACTTCAAAGGCAGTGTTGAATAACTTTATTGTAGCTAAATTGATTGCTGTTATCTTTGGAGCTTAGTTGTGGGAAATCAAAGCTGATAATAATTACACGAAATATTAAACAAACAATGACACGAAAAGATTTATTGTAATAACTACTTCAGTACTATATAATGTGTGTGTGTACTATCTCTCTCTCTCTCTCCTCTCTCTCTCTCTCTCTCTCTCTTTCTCTCTCTCTCTCTCTCTTCTCCTCTCTCTCTCTTCTCTCTCTCTCTCTCTCTCTCTCTCAGGCTCCAGTTATTACAAACTATGAGACAACTAGTCCAATCACTCATTATATTGTTCAATATCAATTAAAACACTGATGGTTCTAATTTGATACAGTATCTACACCTATAATGCTACACTTCAAATTGAACTAAATGGACTAACTGTAGGAGCTACTTACATTATAAAAGTGTTCTCAGTTAACACTCCAAATGGCAATCATAACTTTATTACTAAGACTGTCAAATAAGTGAGTTATAAGGAACTGGATAGATGAAAGGGATAGATGGATGAATGGATGGATGGAGATGGATAGATGAAAGGATAAATGGATCCTTTATATTTTATTAATAATGTCTTTTCTCTTTATAGTACAGTGTCTTTCTCTTCAGGGAACATTCCTTCAACTTGTAAGTATAATATTATATACATGTATTATGGAACCCACACCCATAAAATACATGTGCATGTAAAACAATAGATCTTTTAATGTTGCTTGATGTGGTTCTGTATGGTCTTTGAGAATATGTTTCCAATGTCAAAGATGACCTTGAACCTTGAACTTTTCTTCTTGATAATCTAGTGCTAATCTTTTCTTTTTTTCATTCTGTCTAGTATCACAAATCCACTGTAGTGTCTAGTGCCACACACCACAACTAGTTTCATCGGCACTCAAACCACACTCACTACATCTAGTGTGATAGCCACACACCCACAACTAGTTTCCACATTGGTACTCAAACCACACCCACATCTAGTTCCATCATTGATATTCAGACTACATACACTACTAGTTTCTAGTAGTAGCTCTGCATATCACTCTACACCAACCACAGCTCCACCCACCAACCACACCCACACATACAATACCTCCACCTCCTCTCTGACTAAATTACCCACTCTCTTATCCACACCCCTATAGTTATTAAGTCCACATCTAGTACGGCTATTAAGTCAAACACCTACCACAACTACAATCAGTGCAAATCCTACTAATAATTGTAAGGGTTAAATACAGTGACTGCTTATTGTAACAATAATGTTACATTCCATTTTATTACATTCAAGTTTTATATTTACATTAGGCATGGTTTCAAAGTTTGATCTCTTTCTTTCTCTCTAGTGGGGTGTAGAAGGATACCCTAGGTAATAGTCTTGTACTGATCTTGGCCTCTGCAGTGATAGCTGGTGTCATTATTGTAGCTATTGTCATTGTGTCTGTCATATTAATTTGCATTCTGTGTCTACACAACAAAAAGAAAAGATGACGTAGATTTAACAGATGGACCAACAGTAAGTAATAGTTAATAGAATAGTGTACTAAAGTTAGTAGATTATAATAATGGAATGACTTAAATGTCAACTATAATCTAAGATAGAGCAAGGGAATGACTTTAATGTCACTATATATCTAAGATAGAGCAAGGGAATGACTTTAATGTCAACTATAATTAAGATAGAGCAAGGAATGACTTTAATGTCAACTATAATCTAAGATAGGGCAAGAGAAATGACTTTAATGTCAACTACAATCTAAGATAGAGCACGGGAATGACTTTAAATGTCAACTATAATCTAAGATAGAGCAAGGGAATGACTTTAATGTCAACTACAATCTAAGATAGAGCAAGGGAAGGATGACTTTAATGTCAACATGTCAACTATAATCTAAGATAGAGCAAGAGTTTATAAAAAATATTAAGTTTTAAACATGAGTGTCCATTTTTATCTTGTAATATGACAAAGTTATTCACCTGCTTAGATTCCTAAGTCAGTATGAACATACTATAGTAGCCATAAATACATGTACTAAATAGTGATAACTATATGAACCTTTTTTAGACATGGCCAAGAGACCACCCTCAGCTGTAAAGAAATGGGGCAGTAAAGAGAGCTCAATAAAAGGTTTCTGGATCTATCTCATCAGATCAGGAGCCACATTCGTATCCTGGGGGTGCCATTAATCATAATTATTCCAGCATACCTCCCCCCCCCCCCCCCCCCCCCCCCCCCCCCCCCCCCCCCCCCAGATTCTCCCCCCCCCCCCCCCCCCCCCCCCCCCCCCCCCCCCCCCCCCCCCCCCCCCCCCCCCCCCCAGTCGAAAAAAGTGATCATGATCTTGGCAGTATAGAGAACTACAAGAAATTGATGTTGATGTTGAGCCTGAACCTGAAACCCAGTGTAAACCATAGCAACCAATAGCCTTTGCACTCGTGAATACGAATTGATTTTTTGTAAACATTCTTACAAAAAATGACAACGATCAAAACATCTACTAATACCAAATCAATATTTATGATTTTATTTTCTGTTATAATAATTATTATAATAGGAATTGTTATTAATGGTTGCTATTTTTAATGTCACTTAGTTAGTTATTGTTGTTTTGTTTTTGTTGTGTTATTGTAGTTGTTTATTGTAGTTGTTTGTTATATTTATTAATTTGTATTATATCTGTTCATCGGCAAAATTGTACATACTAATTATATGTATTTTCTGTAATTGTGAAAATTTACAGTTATACATAACATTTTAAATTGTATAATTATTAACACATTCATACATTTTAATCTTACTGGTTTAAAATGACATTATTATATCAGATTATGAATTTAGCATCTACAGGATGAATTTAGTGCCAATGGTTTGCATTGGTCCCAGTACATGTGACTGCATTAGATTTTGCATTATGGTAGAAATTAATACTACACTACTACTTAATTAATACTAATTCCTATACAAAACTTTCATAATATGCTTCTTCAAACATTGTTGATCTATAAATGATCATTTCAATTCCTATAATTTTGTACATCACTAATCTTGCTCACACTATAAACATCTATGATTATAAATAGTTGATAGAAAAAAGATTAAGTATCAGTAATTATAACCATTTTGGGATTAATAAAAACTGGTAAAAACCTTAAAACCCAAATAAATTTAAAAAATCTTTGTATTCTTAAAGGTTATTTAAATTAACAAAATTTAAAATTCGACAAATTTATATTAAAATAATTTTAACTTTACCATAAAAAACTTACTGTAAAAAAGGGGATTTCCTTTAAAACCACTCCCCTAAATTTTTTGGGGAATTTTTGACTTTAAATAAACAAATAAATCACCAAAAAAAAGTATTATTAATCGGAAAAATTAAGGTAAAACTTAGTTTTTTATTAAAAGATAAAAAAATTTTGGGAAAAAACAAAAACCAATTTTATTTTTTCTTTTAAAATTAAAAAATTAAATTAATTACCACACATTTGAATCTTAATTACCAGGGGAAATTCCAAATTTGGAAAATTTATGGGTTAAATGGGGAAAGAAGCCAATTTTTTGTTATTTTTTGTGGGAATTTGTTAAAGGTAATTATCCAAAAACAATTAATGAATGTTTAAAGGGGTTTAACCATGAGACAAAATTGGAAAGGTTAGGGAAAGCCTTAAAAATTTTATTAAACCCAAAAACGGAAATTAGGGAAAAGATTACTTTGGGAAATTTAATTTAAAAAAAAAATTGTAAATAATAAAATACAAATGCAACTTACACAACACACACATAATTTTTTAAAAGGCAATATGAAAATTATTGATTATTTTTGGGGTTTATAAAAAAAAAAAACCCAAAAAAATTAATTAAAATATCGTTCATTTGGTCGCTCAATAAGAAAATGGTTTCATAATTAAAAAAAGAAGTGGCAAGTAGCATTTTTAAAACAAAAGGGTTTTTATCTTAAAGATAAAGCAATATAATCCCCCGTAAACCTTTGGCATGGTTTTTATAATTTAGTACATTGTAACTGGTAATTGAAATCCAAATCCTTCGGGCCCTTTTTAAGGGTTCCAATTAACCTTGATTTTTAAATTATTTTCCAAAAAGAATATTTTTAAAAAAAATAATAATAATTATTATAAAATTTAAATTATAAAAAATTTTTATCATTCAACTTTTTAATTTATTTAAAAATAACCACAATCAAATCTGAAGTTTTGACTTTAACTGGAGAATTTGTTAATTTTCCTTTCAATTGTTTCCTATAGTTTTCCAATTGGTAATAATTCTGTTTCATATAAATTTTTCGACTGATTAAACAGATAGAAAATGTGATTTTTATAATTTGGAACTTTGAATTGGCTAAAAAAGTGTTTTAAAAAATTCATTGGGTTCTAAATATCCTATAATTTTTTTCTAACGATAACAATTGGAGGGGCAATTCCACTACCACCAAAACATAACCGTGTTTAAAAAATTTTAAACGGGACAAAAATCCAAAAAACACTCAAATAAATTGTCGAAACAGTTCGGTCATTTTTTTGACCCCCAACGTAATAGGTTTTTTTGATCCCCTAACAAATATAACCCTTTTAAGTGACTAATAAGTCCCTAAAACCCCCACCCTCTTTTTTTTTCCCTCAGGTCCCTTTTCACCCCACACCCTTAAATGTTTTCAATTTTTCCCGGTAAACATGGAAATTATCGAAAGATTAAAGTTAATTTTAAAAAACTTTGATATTGAAAATTTATTCAAGGGGGGTTTGGGTAGGAATCATCTTCAGATATTTATTTCATTTTATGTTTTGTTGGAATTCAATTACATTATAGGTTTGGCTATCCTTTCAAACAATTTGGGTAAGCCTTCAGGTAGCTAAATTCTTAGGTTAATCATTTTTAGGATAGATTTTCTTTTCAATTCCTTTTATAGGTTTGGCTTATTTTCAAGCCACATATAAATTAACTTCCGGGTGGGCTCAATTTCTTCAGGTGAAAGGTTTTTGAACCAAGATTGCAGGTAAATGTAAGGTCAGTTTGGGAATTAAGCAAAGTAGTAATAAATTTTTTGAATTCCTATTTACATCCGTTTTTTGAAAATTAATGTCCCTGAATGTTGGATGTTTATTCTAATTGTTATCACCAACCCAAAAGGAAGTTGATGTTGATTAGTTTAACCAATTTTACTTCCCATTTTACAAGTTGGCTTGGGCTCATTTAGGATGTGCAAGAGTTTTTCACCTCATTATTCAGCTTCTTTAAAAGGCTCCCTGGTAAATTACTCTTTAGCAACAGGGTACCAGTTGAAAATTTGAACTGATTTTTAAAATCATAATGGGATAGTAGAAAAATATTACATTGCGCAACACACATAAGCTCTTGTTAAAAGTGAAGAAAGCTGATTTCAACAGTGAAACATTGTCCCTCACTACCGTGTTTTTGATGCTTCACTAATTGCTGACAACTATCAACTTGAGTAACAGAATTTCAAGAGATTATGGGACCAGATGGTATTGCTGTCTTCTGTAAACTGGGATTCAACTTGTTTAAAAGCTCATCCTTATGTGTATTTTTGTTATATTAACCAGCACAGTGGCATTTATCTCAGCTTCAAGCTTATATCTATCTCGTTGACTACACACTCTTTGTTCAAATTTCTTCAAACTGAAAACAAGCAATAGATTTGAAGTTACATTTACCTTATTTCTCAATGCTTGAGTTGTTAATTTAATTCGTTTCATCAACTCCTGTTGGGACCCATTCTTCTTCAAGAAGTCCATAGCTATGTCCTTTATGAGAGGACTCTAAACATACAATAGAACAATACCATGGTATCACAAGATTTTTACAAAAGATCTCTAGTTTGTACTCTGAGTGATAAGGACATAAAGCAGAATTTTTTTTAGCATACGTAATAGTTGAGATTTAGGCTTCCATTGAGTGATTTTTGAGAAGCAAACATTTTTAACTTTCTTGTGCATGTCTTGGGCAATAACTACACAAATACTCACCACAGTCTTGACAATAACCTACAGCTACCTCCCAGAGGTACATAAACCAGCGCATCTTTGCCTCTTTCTTTTTTGTAGCTTTAGCTGCCTCTAACTCTGGTAAGATGGAGAGAGTCGCGAAGATAATTTGTCACGTCTCCTTTTGGTATCTCATGTTTAGCTTCTATACATTGAGGGACAACTGAGACCCCTCTTCTCTTTACTAGTCACCAAGACTTGTAGACACTTCAAAACAATATATGAAAGACAAGGAAGAACACGAGGGTCACTAAAAGTGTCCAAACAAATACCTACACTTGAGATTACTAGCCAGGAACAACGGAAGGGGTAGCATCTTACTGAGTTGAAGGAGTGGTAA
This sequence comes from Gigantopelta aegis, assembly GCF_016097555.1. Classification (NCBI taxonomy): domain Eukaryota; kingdom Metazoa; phylum Mollusca; class Gastropoda; order Neomphalida; family Peltospiridae; genus Gigantopelta; species Gigantopelta aegis. The sequence continues at coordinate 37,525 of NW_024533510.1, read as the reverse complement.
CGTTTTATAATATAGTTATTATAGTCTTCCTATATATATCAGTTATAAATTGTCTACAATACATAATTTTCCAGTAGTTATAATAATATTGCTTAGATTGTGTTATAAGTAGCTACGCAATGACAACAATCAAGAGCAAGTTATAAGTCTTCTTAGACTAGTAGTAGCTCATTTAGTAGGTCAGATTACCTGCATGTATTATTCTTGAGAATGAAAACAATAAGTGATCAGAAAAATTGAAATGTAGTGTTGAAATTAGGGTAATTTGTCAAATTAGATAAAATATAACATCTGGTGAAATTTATAGAGAGGTATTTTGAGGGTATTTCCTGGTTGAAATAATTTTTATAATCAATCTTAGAATGCTAAATTTTTTGCCTGGCACACACAGCATGCCAGGCAGTCCTACAATGTTTAACTACATATATTTAATATGTCCATTTATCTTTATTACTTCTATTGTTATATGCAACAACCAAAAGGGCAATGAATGAAATCATCATCACATCCTTTAATCACTGATGCATACAACTACTGTCTGATGATTTTATTAACATTAATCATGAGGCACAACAATAATGGGTAAGAATGGGTTATGCTTGAACTTTCATATTACCTTGCTTCTTTGCCCATATTTTTTTAGCATTCTACAGCTAATATAGTCTGTTCAAGTTGAGAAGAGTCACCCAGACATGTAAATATTATAGTTTTCCATAGACACTGCTGCTAATTATTCAATCTATGTAGCTCTAGTCATGTTTATTGTCATGTCAGTATCTTCCAAACAATTATAGGATGATTTCTCATCTTGTTAGAAGCTTTATAATTATTATACTAATATACCAAAGGTGCTATAGAACACAACTACTGCCTGATTTTGGTGCCTTTTTGTAAAATAACTAGTTCAGATGATTCTGTCCCTGACTTTCTTATTATATGGGAATACATTAACAGTAAGTTAACAAAGTCTGCAGAATTATATATATCATATCACATTGATGCATATGTAGTGGACAAGGAGAATGTCCACATTTCATTGTATGTTTTAGATTTGTGGGTAGAGATCAATAGTGTAAAGGACAACACATATATACTTTCTAGTGTTCAGCAATTTTATTGAAGTGTATTTGTGCACAAGACCACACATAAGTTAATGAAGTGTTCTACCCTGGAGGATCAGCTCAATTAAGACAAATTAGAGAGTTAACGAAAAGAGTTATGTGAAACTGTTAACATAAACAAACAAAAAATTAAAGAAGACTGGACAGGAAAAATAATGTTTAACCATTACATTTAAGAGTTTAATGTAAGAGGCAAAACTTGCTAATAATTAGATCACATGACTGGCTGACTTACCAGACAATGGGCGCAACATTTACATGCACTTCAGGATTGTTTACAAAGACAGGTTATTGGAAAATTATTCATATATTTTGTTTGGATATAATTTTTACAGCAACTTTAAACCCCATTAACTAAACAATACATAACACTGTCATCATGTGTCATATTCATTAGAGAGAAGAGGTTTCATAGGAAAAAAACAAGAATTGGCAAGTGTGCAATTCTATAAAGACAATTCTATAACTTAAAGATGAAGTACGCACAATAGTTAAAGACAGAAGTTGAAATGTAATGTTAATATGTTACCATTATATATATATACATATATATATATATATATATATATATATATATATATATATATATATATATATATATATAAGAGAATTAAAGGACAAAAGAACAGAGCTCTCGCTGTGTTGCTGTTACTCCGAGTTTTCACGCGTTATGCGATCGTCAGACAGCATAACGTCAGAGTGCTCTGTCTAAACGACATCGAGCACTCTTCAACAGACTTAGACTTAGTATATATACTATATCATATATATATATATATATATATATATATATATATATATATACACTACTGAGCCATGTGCTACATGAGTATGGTTGATTAGCCATGCATGAAAATTTATTTAACTTGACCACTGCAGCCAATCCTGATTGGAAAGTGAGTCTTAATCACACACACATGAATATTTGGAAAGGCTTGATAATTAGAACACATTTGATCATGATATCAAAACTGTTTAAATACAGGTAAGATTTTCCTTAAATTTAAAAGTAATGTAAACTATAAAATAGTTTTGGACTAGTTGATGAACTATCTTGGAGTTACTGATGGAAAGGAAAGGACATTTCAAGAGTATTTTGAAAGTATAAAAACAAAATTTCAGAACAATGAGGTATATTCAATATTCAATTAACTTTAATGACTTATCTTGATACTACTTGTGCTGCTATCGTTGATAAAATATTTGGGTCATCCTAAATGGTCTGAACCCTCATGAAGTAATATCACATGTTTGAATGAAAGTCTTAAATAATTGACTGTTTGATTTAACCAATACAAACAGTTATTTAGTATGCATGAAAAATATAGAGATAAAGTAAATATCACATTGTTTTCATAAACTAATATACAGATTGACAGTCATGTAGTTAATTATCAGAGCTATGACAATTACGTTTAATGCTTCATTAGTTGAACAAAATAATTTCATGGATACTCGGCCTATGTATGAAAGGCTGTCACTATGGAATTTATAATATGGCAGTCATACATATATACAACATACTTGTCCTTTCTGAGATGTTGAAGTAAATGAACTGACAATTTCTAGTAATTACATTAGTAATCTAGTAATCAAAACAATATATGTTGTTAACACTTTTCAATGTATTTTGTAGTCATCTGCACTGTAAAAATAGAATAGTTGATTTAACCAATACATGGTTATATAGGTTGCATATGCAAAAAGTAAACTTAAAACTATTTTGATTACTAATGTGTTATGAAATTAGTGGGTATGTAGCTACTTAAGCAGTAGTACATTAGTAATGAAAACAGTATTATGCTTGCTTTTCAACAAAAAATAAGTTTGTAATTGCAACCTGTATAATCGAATAATGCAACCTATCAATTTTTACAGTGTACTCAGTGACCATGAGTTTGGTTAAAACAACCAATCTATTATAACAGTGATATATCTTATTATCATACAATATATTACACTGTATGCAATGAAGGAGTGTACATGATTCAACAACTTGACTTGTATTGTAGCTATTGTGTAAACAAATTTATTGTAATTTTTTTAAAAAGAGGGGAGCATATAAAACTAATGAAAATTTCATACGAACGTATTGGAGATTTCAATAATTCACATTCTAGTTAACTGGTCCAAACATGGTGTCAGTAGTATCAGCACCTGGGGCATTTAACCAGAAAGCATTATTGGCTTGATAAAACTCTTCCCAGCTTAATTTACCATCACCATTGGTATCCATTGCATCAAACATTTGCCTCATCTCCTCTGTTGAGGCAAAGTTGAGAAGTCTCATATAGATTAGCCACTCATCATAGGAAATGAAACTGTCTTTATTAGAATCAAGACAGTTAAAAAACACCCAAAACAGCATCATGAGAAAGTGATGCAAATGTTGACTGGAAAACAAAAATACAACTAACACTTCAATATATGATTATGTACTTTATCATTCTGAAGAGAAGTTTGTACATTTTCAAAGTATTCTTCAAATGATAATTCTTTTCCATCAGCAAATCCAAGATACTTTAACACTTTGATTAAACTATTCACATCATAAAACTGAGAATTAATAGGATAAATGTTTACCTGTTTCTAAAAGCTTCCACATTCTTGGGATCAAAGGTCTTCTCTTTGGCATACAACTCTATATGTTCGTGTACATTTTTGAGACTTGCTTTTTCTTTTTTTATCTGCATCAACACCAAGAGTCTCTTTGAAAAATTTTTTGTGCTTCAACTCGAAACTTTCATCTGCAGATAGCTTCCTTATCATTGCCATTATGCTCAGTAGCTCTGATAATAATATTTAGTCAGATTTCCCCTTTTTCTCATCTAACCCTTGCGCATGCGCAATATTACCCCGTTCATGATTATATAAATATGTACTGAAAATCTCGTTAGTAATTTGACTCTCTACGAGTGTAAAAGTTCTTTTGCCGCGAGGGAGGGGCGTCTGGCCATGCGAGACTAAATTTGCCCGTAGATGACGTATTTACTTAGTGTTTTCTATACTCAGGAAGATATTAATATTGATGCTGTGTTATTATATAAAGTTTAATAAAGTGTGGATTAATCCTAGAGAGAGATGGAGGAGACCTGTACAAGCTAGAGAGAGTATATGATAGTATTCCTTGGTGTTATATTTTTATACAAACAACATTAAAACAATATGCAACGAAATACTCTCTTTGAGAGAGCAAAACAAACCTAACTGATATTAGAGCCTTGTCAACCACCTACAGAAATAAACAGTCAGAACGCCAGCGTTAGCCGTTAACCTTATATGAAAGGAGTTAATTACAATATGCAAACTACACCCACTACAAATTTCTCCGAAATAGAACACTTATGCATAGTTTAATATTTATTATTAATACTGAAAACACTATTTCTGAGAAAATTTCACTGTAAATAAACACAAGTTGTACGATAACTCTGTATTCCTGTAGATATTTATTATGTAACAAAATATCGTTCTCAAAACATTCACTTAATAACAACACAGAACAATAGAAATGACAATCTAATAAAATGATGTAAATGTAATACACAAGATAGAGAAACTCTAAAGTATTTGTACTTTATTTAAACCTGTCACAATAACTGTGGATGTTTCTCACTAGCTAACAAATATATAGAACAAGAAAACTATAGCTTGGCTAAATAGTGTATCTAGTATACACTTGTCACCTCAAAGCCTGGTGGTACTTAGGACAATACCTATCGAGGAAGGTATATATATATATATATATGCATAGTTAGATATTGCAAATCACCATCCACATTCTATGAAGGCAAGAAACGACCACAATACAAGGAAGTATTAGATGAACTAGTCTTTGATGCACAGCCTGTAACTGATAATACATAAATGACTTTTGTGATATTCACTATAATGGTGACTTGTATATAATAAGTTACAACTATTATGGGATACAGATAAATGACATCACAAACATCAACCTGAAAGTAAACTACCTCACTAAAGGATGTAAAAGTAGGTGTGGTTGCCATCAAACAGGAAAAAAACAACTGTATGTACAAAGATATCACTTTTCAGTATAGATATGAATGTCAAGATTGAAGAAATTACCTTAGAAAAGAATAAGGAAGAAACAAGTGACAATGACTATGATGAAAATGTGATATTGTGATAAATTAATATGAAACAGAGGATGACTACTACAAAGGATTAAGACATGAAAGTGGACCATATGATGGAAAAAACTTTGGAGAGAACTTAGCATACAATTAACTTACTAATGCGTACAATATTTTCTATTATATAGTATCAGTAATTGCATAAAAGCCTGGGACATATCTTAGAGAAAAGCTATTAATATATAGAATAGTATAAATATAACCTTTATATTCATGACAGCTGTGTCTGATAAACAACAGCTAAAATACTGGATAAACGTAAACAATATCCACTATTAGTAGCTACTTCTGTGCTTAAATTGCAATTAGGAAATGGTCAGTGGGACAATCTGACCTTTGGTCTCAGCCCAGTGGGACAGACATACTCGGGTCATATATTTTAACCCTTTACATTTAGAGTTAGGGAGTAGGCCTATGAATCAGTACTATCTGATCTTGCACTATCCTACTTGGTTTCCATACAATATTGGTATTAATTAATGATATAGCATGCAGATGGCATTCATAATATCTTAGTTAATTTACTTGATAGTATTACGTATTATAACAAATGCTAAAATTTGTTTAGACAACTCCCACTATATTTGTCTGCAGTTATTATGTAATGATGGCAATATATTAATGCTATCTTGTTTGGTGGTCCTTGACATAATTTGTCCTATGATAGCATCATATGTTAAGTGATGTTATCCAATATTTCTATATCTCTTTTAATACTGAATAATCACCTCCAGCTGCTGTACTAATATGAGGTTTTACATGAGGTTCCCATATCGTTTCTCTTTGACTCCAGAGTACTGAGCTTTCAAAGATTCATTATATGGAGATAAGGTGGCTTACCTCCAACATAGACAGACTTATAGGAGGTGGTTGGTCATAAGTAAGGTGGTATGGAAGGAGGTACTTCATCATATTATAGAGATAAAAAGTTATGGTTTCTTATCTACTTCAGCATAGGTGAGATCTGAAGATAACTATAATGGAATAAATAAGATTGTGATTCATTGAGAATGTGACTATCAAAGTCTAATATAAACATAATAATTTATTTAATTTATTGTGTAGGTATTGCATAGGATTTTTGAAACTTGATCCTGTTCTATAATTGTACATGTAAGTAACAATATTATACCTCTTCTATGTTATTGTCTTTGATACTTCTAAAGTATGATCATTGAACTGTTAACACATATGATTGTATTAACTTACCTCAGAGAAATAGTTAATGGACTACCACTTGGTTTGTTATCTATCTTAAGAGTTTTAAGCATCAAGAAATTACTAGAGGGTCTGACTTTTATTTTGTCTTCTAATTATTATACAACCAGTTAGAACTAGTACTACAGCAATTAGTATGAAAACCAATAATAACTCCAACAACTCCAACAGCATAATATATTCCAACAGATGATGATGATGATGTGTTATGTAGTGACTATCAAAGTAGAAATAGCTATTTTAATAATAATTGATTAACTCAGTCTAGACTTGTAACTGAAGCTTCTATGTTCACTATAAGAAAATAAACTACAAATATTGTGTTATAATATATTAACTCAACATAAGAGAAGAGAAAGAAATCAAAATATTTTAGCACATTTATCCATTTTGACTACATTGGTAGACTAAATGATCATTATTGATATTAAATAGACTTATTAATGGAGGTGGTGTCTTTGTGGGTTGAGTTTATATATTATTAATGTAATGTCTATTTAATAACATGTAGATTAATTATATTACTATATAAAATAATATACACCTCCCAAATCTCAACATAGTGTAGTACTCTGTATTCTTTATATATATTATATCTGATTAGTGGTACAGCTTGTAGTACTAATCAACTATACATAAGTTTTTGTAAATGATACTTATTTTATTCTCACTGTCCAGAGTGAAGACACTTCCTAAACCTAATTATTAACTATATATAGCAATGTATCACTTCTTGCCAGAAAATTAAATATAGGCACTTCTAAACATTAACTATACACAGCAATGTGTCTCTTCCTGCTGAACCTATAGGGACTTCTAATGTAAAATGTCACCCAAATGTTAATGTTGTCATCCTTGATAATGGTCATATAAAGCTGTAAGTTATTATTTTTCTACATAATAATGCTTGACAAGTAAATCTGGTCATTAATGCATAGTATCATTTTCAATGTGTCACTATATACTGTAAGATGTCTAATGATATCTTATACTACATAATATGATTTTAGTATTACTAAAAAAAATCTTGGAAACAAGAAATAAAAATCAATTTTAAAAAAGCATTTAGTGTTGACAACATTAGAATATAGTACATAGAATTTATAACATGTGGTCTATATATAGCATGTCATATTTATATGACTTGTATTTTAATATAATATGAGTTGTTGTTATTACATAATTAATATATATGCCCATGTATTTATTTATCAGGATTATATTTCTTACAGGATGTTCATGTCAACATCATTTTTTAAGTAATGAAAATCACTTGTAAAATGAATGAATTTGTTGAATTGACCATGCCAAAAAGTAAGCATAACATGATAAGCATACTTGTGACACACTACTTCCATATAGCAATTCCTACATGTGGCTTATATGATGTATTATTACTTGAATAATTACTACTTATATTAGGAATTTTTATTTGGAATTGATGTTTTGTACAAATCTTTACTTTGTTTGTTTACTTATGTAATATAATTACATAATTATAGTTTACTGTTATTGTATCATTATTATAAAATTATTAATGATTTTTGTTATTATTTATGAAATAGTTTATATTTGCTGAAAGGAAAGATTATACTCATGTCAGCATCAATTTAAAAAAAAATTAAACAATCATTAATTAAAGATATTAAAATATTACAGTGTTTTTAACTAGATAATAATGATAATAATAACAGTTGTTAATAAGATCATATGAAGTTCATATTGTATACCAATGAAATTAGTACACATACCTCTAAGTCATACAAATACAACATGTTGTGTTCACAATTTTTTAAATGTCTATCATATAACAAAATATACTTTAGTTATAAATGGATGTGAACTTATTATCTTACTGTAATGGAGTAAAAATATCCAAAAAAATTTACACACTCTGTTATCTATCAGTAGTGGCAATAAAACTTAAATTAGTTGTTAGTCCAGAATTATTGCTCACAAAAACAGCGTAAAATCCAATATTATCAATTTTTAAGATAGCTAACTTGTCCATAACTTATGGTTGCAGTGCAAGATGATGGAGAGTACCAAGTTTCTTCAATGCCATTTATTTTATAAGTGAGTGCTCCTTGTGTTGTGGATATACTCCATGATTGACAGTCTAGACTTATAACTGAAGCTTCTATTTTAACTATAAGAAATGAGCTTCAAATATTGTGTTAAAAATATATTAACTCATTTATGATATAAGAAATGAGCTTCAAATATTGTGTTAAAATATATTAACTCATTTATGATAAAAGAAGAGAAATCAAATATGTTGTAAACACACTTATCCATTTTGATTACATTGATAGGGTCATTAACTTATGATATTGTAATATAATGAATAGACTTATTAATGGAGGTGGTGTCTTGTGGGTTGAGTTTATATATTATTAATGTAATGTCTATTTAGTAGCATGTATAACTAATTATATTACTAAATAAATAATATACACCTCCCAAATCATAATAATAGTTCTCTGTATTCTTTGTAATATTATAAGAGATGTAGCCTACAGAACTAATCGATGAAGCATACATATTTTTTTTTAAAAATCATACTTATTTCATTCTCATTGTCCAGAGTAAATACACTTCTTATACATTAATTATGCATAGCAATGTATCACTTCCTTGACAGACCTATAGGCAGTTCCTAAACATTAACTATACACAGCAATGTATCACTTCCTTGACAGACCTATAGGCAGTTCCTAAACATTAACTATACACAGCAATGTATCACTTCCTTGACAGACCTAGAGGCAGTTCCTAAACATTAACTATACACAGCAATGTATCATTTCCTTGACAGACCTATAGGCAGTTCCTAAACATTAATTATGCACAGAAATGTATCACTTCTTTGACAGATCTATGGGCACTTCTAATGTAAACATCACATATAATGTTGATATTGTCATACTGATGATGATGAAACATAAAAGCTATAAGTTTAAACTAATTATATACATAAAATAACTACATTGATATCTATATAAGTCAATATGGTAAGATAATGTTTTATGGTTTGACAATTAAATCTTGGTCATTAATAAATGGTAATATTCCATTGTGTCACTATATACTGTGAGTAAGATGTCTAATAATATGATAGTATTTAATATGATTTTTGTATTGCTAAAAAAAAACTTTGAAACAAGAAATAAAAATCAATTAAAAAAAAAAAACATTTAGTGTTGACAATTAATACCCAAATGAAAACAAACAAAGTTATTACACATCACTTCATTATAATAAGCACTACATGAGATTTATAATATTGTGATATCAACTGTTACTTATATATATATATATGAACTGTTATATTAAATTGATTTACTACAACAAATCTCTACACATCTTTAATATGTTTTTTTCATTTTTTGACGTAGAGATGCCACTTTGTTTTCACAAATATATTTTCCTTGTTTTATATACTATATATTATATTTTGCTGGTTATAAAGGAAATGAAGTACATAGGTTATGATAGTTAATGTAAACTGAACAGACCACATGTTATAATTACTCTTTGTGTGGGTGGGTGTTGTTAAGTACTATATACATGTACATGTACATACTTGGAAAGATGGTCTAATTGAAATGCAAATTCATTACAAAAATCATAAAAAATCTAATGATATACTTCAACATTTGCTTAAAATTATTTACTGTTTACTTTGTTATAATATTTAAGTCAATGATCTCATTATCATCAAACGAAAACAATCAATATTTCTTTTTCATTAATTTTTATAGTCTCAATAATATTTAAAAAATAAATACCCCGATCAATTACTAGATGCAACAAAGCAAGTAACCTTCACTCACATGTCACCTTGGGGGTTAATTACTATATTATATAACGATACAATTACAACATTAAAAATATAAGTACTAGTTTTAAGTAGTAACTTATATTGGAGTATAGTATATAGAATATAATTGTGGTCTATATAGCATGTCATATTGATATGGATTTTTTAAATGTATTATATGTTATTGTTATTGTTTAATTAATGTGTGGTTATCAGGATTAAATTTCTTAAAGGATGATATTCATGTCAACATTTTTAAGTAATGAAAAAATACTTGTAAAAATGAATGAACATGTTGAATTGACAATGCCAAAAAGTAAACATACAAGGTAAGGATATTTGTGACACACAACTTCATATAGCAATCCCTAAATAAAACATATATAATGTTATATTATCAATTGAATAATTGCTTCCTTCCATTTATTATATACTGTATATTATATTTTGTTGGTTATAAAGGAAATGAAGTACATATGTTATGATAGTTATTGTAAACTGAACAGACCACATGTTATAATTACACTATGTGTGGGTGTTGTTGAGTGCTATATACATGTACATGTACATAATTGGAAAGATGAAAGTAAATTGCAACAATTAATACAAAAATTGTAAAAAAATGATGACACATTTGTTTAAATTTGTTTACTGTTATGTTATTTTGTTGTATTTTTAAATCATTTGTGATCTTATTATCATCAAATCAATGTGCCTTATCAAGTTATCATCTTGAATTTCCTACTATAATCTTAGAAATATTTTAGAATGAATACCCTATTAATTATCAGTTGTAACTATTATATTATGTAAATAACATAATTAATTACATCAAATAAATTATTGACTCTATTATTTATTTTTGTCACCAATGTGATTGTTTTCTAAATGAGTCTCTTTGTAATTAAACATTAATTAATACTAAACATACTGTCATCACATAACTTGACTGAGTTTAATAATTATGTATAATAAAGTTAGCACATGTTCTTAATTAATATATCCATAAGCAGTATTTCCTTGTAATTCAATGATCTCTTTCTGTTCTGAAGTCACTGGTAACTTAACATCATCATATATCGGACCTAATTGGGTAGTAGTAGTGAGTGGAGTGTCTTTATTGTAGCTCCTCCTTCTCATAATGAGATAGACAATAAATGTAGTAATAACAGCAGTTAATAGAGAAACATACTGACTGGTATACTCACTGTTAAGTAAACAACTCAGTAATGTAAACATGTTTGTTTATTACCTGATAAACATGAGGTTAATTGTCTTTCATTAACTATAATAGAAATTATAAAAATTGTACTTTATTGTAGTGAAGAGTTACTAATATTAAATAATATATTTTATTATATACATTATATTAACCATGTCCACTCTTACAAGGTTCAATGTAGATAGCTTCTTTATCATTGCCATTATGTTCAGCAGCTCTGAGTAGTCAGATTTCTCATCTAACCCCTTTTATTTCTCATCTAACCCTTGCGCATGTGCTATAATTACCTCGTTCGGGATTATATTAATATGTTAGTAATTTGGTTTTTTAACTGGTTATGGGTGCAAGAGTTGTCCACCTTTCTTTGGGCAATAGCTATTGAGGAAAGGTATATATATATATATATATATATATATATATATATATATATATATATATATATATATATATGCATACTTAGATATTGCAAATCACTATGCACTATGAGGCAAGAATGACCACAGTACAATTTGCACAGTAAGTATTAGGTGAACTAGACTTTGATGCACAGCCTTTATATAATTGATAAACAAATATGACTTTTGTGACATTCACTATGGCGACTTGTATATAATAAGTTACAACTATTATAAGATACAGATAATGGTATCACTAACATCAACATGAAAGTAACCGCTAAAAGATCTTGCTAAAAGATGTAAAGGTAGATGTGGTTGCCATCAAGCAGGAAAAGAATTTGGACCTAGCTATCATTGTAGCAACTGTGTATACAAAGACATCACTTGTCAGTATAGATGTACGTGTCAAGGTATTATAACTCTTCTTCTTCTGTTCTTATCAAATTGTATTTGACATTAATCCTCCCATCCCTTATGTACAGCTCCTCTGTTTGGGATCCATATTCCATCCTAACATCAACAAATTGGAAAAAGTTCAACACTTCGTGCTAAAACTTTGCAGTAAAAATTGGACCTCTGATTATCCTCTACTTCTAAAACTCTTTAAGCTTCCTTCTCTATCCTCTCACGTACAGAACACAACATCCAAGCTTGTCCTTTTATACAAGTTTATTTATAGTAATCTCTACATTCCTGCTGGCTCTTCTTCATTTCAAAATCAGTCCTCTTATAATTTACACGGTTTCCACCCAATAAATCTGAATCCACCCTTCTCCAGATCTTCTGCTACCCTCAACTCCTTCCTTCCCAGTGTTATCTCCCGTTGGAATTTCCTTCCCACCTCATTCAAAGATCTCAACTCTGTAAGTCAGTTAAAGCAAAATATTTTTAATTTATTTTAGAACTATCAGGAATATAGCATACATATTGTTCATATTTATTTATTAATTCATCTATCAATATCATCAATTATTATTAATCCTTTACTTCTTATGTTATATTATTCTCATTACGAATTCAGTATTGTTATTGATACTCTTTATGTTACCTTTGCTATTGAGTGTCTTTTGTGTTTTATAATAAAAAAAACAAAAAAACAAAGAAATTATCTTAGAAGAGAATGGTGAAGAAACAAATGACTATGACAATGATGATGAAAATGTGATATTGTGATAAATTATGATGAAACAGAGAAAAATGAAGGTCAATTTAATACAATGGATGAATACTACAAAGGATTAAAACATGAAGTAGACCATATGATGGACAAAATCTTTGGAGAGGACTTAGCATACAATTAACTTACTAACGCATACAATATTTCTATTACAGTATGAGTAATTGCATAAAAGCCTGGGACATATCTCAGAGAAAAAGCTATTAATATAAAGAATAGTATAATTATAACCTTTATATTTAGACATAGTTATGTCGTTTATATTCATGACAGCTGTGTCCAATGAACAACAGCTAAATTACTGGACAAACTTAAACAAGGTCTAATATTAGCAACTACTTTTGTGCTTGAATCAGATGAATTTAGGCCTGACTAAATTGCAATTAGCATATGGTCAGTGGGACAGTCTGACCTTTGGTCTCATCCCAGTGGGACAGACGAAATATTTGGTCATATATTTTAATGCTATAGTTTGAGAATAGGCCTAGGAATTAGTACTAACATTTGCTGACCTTAGACTGTCCTACTGGCTTCCATACAATTGGTATTAATTAATGATATAGCAGATGGCATTCATAGTATCTTAGTTTATTTACTTCATTACATTATGTATTATAACAAATGCTAAAACTTGTTTAGACAATTCCTGCTATATTGTCTGCAGTTATGTAATGATGGCAATATATCTTGTTGGTGGTTCTTGACATAATTTTTCCTGTGATAAGATCACTATGATGTTAGTGATGTCATTATCCAACATTTCTATGATTAACCCTGGTTAACAGAAACACTGCTGTTAAACTTGATTTAAACTTGACAGTCATGTAGTAATGTCAGAGCTATGAAGATTCTGCTTTATATATCATTCATTAGTCAGACACAAAAACTTTCATTGATGTTGGCCCTGTGTGTGATGATTCTTATTGTGGAATTTATAACAGTAAGTAATAGTTAATAGAATGGTGTATTAAATGTAGTAGATAACAGTAAGTAATAGTTAATAGAATAGTGTATTAAATGTAGTAGATAACAGTAAGTAATAGTTAATAGAATATAGTGTATTAAATGTAGTAGATAACAGTAAGTAATAGTTAATAGAATAGTGTATTAAATGTAGTAGATAACAGTAAGTAATAGTTAATAGAATGGTGCATTAAATGTTGTAGATAACAGGAAGTAATAGTTAATAGAATAGTGTATTAAATGTAGTAGATAACAGTAAGTAATAGTTAATAGAATAGTGTATTAAATGTAGTAGATTATAATGATGGAATGACTTAAATGTCAACTATAATCTAAGATAGGCAAGGGAACGACTTTAATGTCAACTATAATCTAAGATAGGGCAAAGGAATGGCTTTAATATCAACTATAATCTAAGATAGGGCAAGGGAACGACTTTAATGTCAACTATAATCTAAGATAGGGCAAGGGAATGACTTTAATATCAACTATAATCTAAGATAGGGCAAGGGAACGACTTTAATGTCAACTATAATCTGAGATACAGCAAGAGTTCATAAAATATTGAGTTTTTTTTAACAGGAGTGTCATATTTTTATCTTGTAATATGACAAAGTTATTCACATTGTTTAGATTCCTAAGTCAGTATGAAAGTACTATAGTGGCCATAAATACATGTACTAAATAGTGAATAACTATATGGACCTTTTTTAGACATGGCCAGAGAGACCACCTCAGCTGTAAAGAAATGGGGCAGTAAAGAGAGCTCAATAAAAGGTTCTGGATCATCTCATCAGATCAGGAGCCACATTCATGGGGTTGCTATTAATCATAATTATTCCAGCATACCCTCAGATTCTCCCTCAAGTCGAAAAAGTGATCATGATCTCGGCAGTATAGAGGAACTACAAGAAATTAAAGTTGATGTCGAAGCTGAACCTGAAACCCCAGTGTAACCATGGCAACCAATAGCCTTTGCACTAGTGAATATGAATTGATTTTTGAAAGCATTCTTACAAAAAATGACAACGATCAAAACCATCTACTAATACCAGATCAATTATTTATGATTGTTTATTTTCTGTTATAATAATAATTATTATAATAGGAATTGTTATTGTTGTAATTTTTAATGTCACTTAGTTAGTTATTGTTGTTTTTGTTTTGTTGTGTTATTGTAGTTGTTTATTGTAGTTGTTTTTGTTATATGTTAGTAATTTTGTATTATAATCAGTTCATCGGCAAAATTGTACATACTAATTAACATGTATTTTCTGTAATTGTGAAAATTTACAGATTATACATAAAATTTTAAATTATTACTCAATTACTTCATTAACACATCATGCATTTAATTTTATATTAAAAAATAACACAAGTACATCAGATCATGAAGTTAGCATCTAACTGGATGAATTTAGAGGCGATGGTTTCCATTTGTCCCAGTACATATGACTTCCATATGAGTTGTCCAATTGTGTAGAATTATTTCTACTTGACTGATAACACATGTATAGAGAAATAATGATGTATATCTTCTTACTAGCAGTTTCATAATTGAAAAAATAATTTGATCTGTGAATGATCATTTTTAACTCCACAATCTTATACATTCACTTATCTTTGCTATATACCATATGACAAATGATTTAAAGGTTATAATTATATTGAGAGAAGAAACAGTTAAGTATCAGGTAATGATTACCATTTTTTAGATATTAATGACAAACTGATGAAAAACATCTTTAACTATAGTCCTAAATTAACATCCATTTCTACATCTTAATATCATATAATATGTTACACTGTATCCAATGAAGGATATGGACACATGATTCATCGGTTTGAATTGTATTGTAGCAATTGTGAGATATCTCATCTGTAACAATAATTTTTTTTTTAAAAAGGGGGAACCATACAAAACTAATTATAATGAAAATTTCAAGAATTCCTGTTCTAGTTAACAGGTCCATACATGATGTCAGTAGTATCAGCACCTGGGGCATTGAGCCAGAAAGATTTACTGACTTGATGAAACTCTTCCCTGCTCAATTTACCATCATCATTTGTATTCAATGTATCAAATATTTGTTTCATTTCTTCTGTTGAGCCAAAATTTAGAAGCCTCATATAGATTAGCCACTCATCATAGGAGATGAAACCATCTTTATTAGAATCAAGACAGTTAAAAACACCCATAATAGCTCATCAGCAAGTGACACAAGCGTTGACTGGAAAACAAAAATACAACTAACACTTCAATATTTGATTATCTACTTTATCATTCTGAAGAGAAGTTGTATATTTCAAAGTATTCTTCAAATGATAATTCTTCTCCATCAGCAAATCCAAGATACTTTAAGATTTTGATTAAACTATTTACATCATAAAATTGAGAATTTATAGGATAAATGTACCTGTTTCTATAAGCTTCCACATCCTTGGGATCAAAGATCTTCTCTTTGGCATATAAATCTGCATGTTGTATACATTTTGAGACTTGCTTTTTCTTTTTTATCTATATCAACACCAAGAGTCTCTTTGAAAAATCTTTTGTGTTTCAGTGCGAAACTTTCATCTGATAGCTTCCTTATCATTGCCATTATGTTCAGCAGCTCTGAGTAGTCAGATTTCTCATCTAACCCTTTTTATTCTCTTCTAACCCATGCGCATGCGCAATAATTATCTCGTTCGGGATTATATTAATATGTTAGTAATTTGGTTTTTAAACTGGTTATGGGTGCAAGAGTTGTCCACCTTTCTTTGGGCAATAGCTATTGAGGAAAGGTATATATATATGCATACTTAGATATTGCAAATCACTATCCACTATGAGGCAAGAATGACCACAGTACAATTTGCACAGTATTAGGTGAACTAGACTTGATGTACAGCCTATAATCCTTTACTTCTTATGTTATATTATTCTCATTACGAATTCAGTATTGTTATTGATACTCTTATATTGGCTTGCTATGAGTGTCTTTTGTGTTTTAATAATAAAAAAAACACAAAAAAACAAAGAAATTACCTTAGAAGAGAATGGTGAAGAAACAAATGGCTATGACAATGATGATGAAAATGTGATATTGTGATAAATTATGATGAAACAGAGAAAAATGAAGATCAATTTAAAACAATGGATGACTACTACAAAGGATTAAAACATGAAGTAGAACATATGATGGAAAAAATCTTTGGAGAGGACTTAGCATACAATTAACTTACTAATGCATACAATATTTCTATTATAGTATGAGTAATTGCATAAAAGCCTGGGACATATCTCAGAGAAAAGCTATTAATATAAAGAATAGTATAATTATAACCTTTATATTCATAACAGCTGTGTCCAATGAACAACAGCTAAAATACTGGACAAACTTAAACAAGGTGTTATATTAGCAACTACTTTTGTGCTTAAATCAGATGAATTTAGGCCTGACTAAATTGCAATTAGCATATGGTCAGTGGGACAGTCTGACCTTTGGTCTCACCCCAGTGGAACAGACGAAATATGGTCATATATTTTAATGCTATAGTTAGGGAGTAGTCCTAGGAATCAGTACTAACATTTCCTGATCTTAGACTGTCCTACTTGGCGTCCATACAATTAGTATTAATTAATGATATAGCAGATGGCATTCATAATATCTTAGTTTATTTACTTCATTACATTATGTATTATAACAAATACTAAAACTTGTTTAGACAATCCCTGCTATATTGTCTACAGTTATGTAATGATGGCAATATATTAATGCTATCTTGTGCTGGTTCTTGACAAGATTTTTCCTGTGATAGCATCACTATGATGTTAGTGATGTCATTATCCAACATTTCTATAATTAACCCTGGTTAACAGAAACACTGCTGTTAAAACTGATTTAAACTTGACAGTCATGTAGTAATGTCAGAGCTATGAAGATACTACTTAATATCTCATTCATTCGTTAGACACAAAAAACTTTCATGATTTTGGCCCTGTGTGTGATGATTCTTATTGTGGAATTTATAACAGTAAGTAATAGTTAATAGAATAGTGTATTAAATGTGGTAGATAACAGTAAGTAATAGTTAATAGAATAGTGTATTAAATGTGGTAGATAACAGTAAGTAATAGTTAATAGAATAGTGTATTAAATGTAGTAGATAACAGTAAGTAATAGTTAATAGAATAGTGTATTAAATGTAGTAGATAACAGTAAGTAATAGTTAATAGAATAGTGTATTAAATGTAGTAGATAACAGTAAGTAATAGTTAATAGAATAGTGTATTAAATGTAGTAGATAACAGTAAGTAATAGTTAATAGAATAGTGTATTAAATGTAGTAGATAACAGTAAGTAATAGTTAATAGAATAGTGTATTAAATGTAGTAGATAACAGTAAGTAATAGTTAATAGAATAGTGTATTAAATGTAGTAGATAACAGTAAGTAATAGTTAATAGAATAGTGTATTAAATGTAGTAGATAACAGTAAGTAATAGTTAATAGAATAGTGTATTAAATGTAGTAGATTATAATGATGGAATGACTTAATATCAACTATAATTTAAGATAGAGCAAGGGAATGACTTTAATGTCAACTATAATCTAAGGTAGAGCAAAGGAACGACTTTAATGTCAACTATAATCTAAGATAGAGCAAGGGAATGACTTTAATGTCAACTATAATCTAAGATAGAGCAAGGGAATGGCTTAATGTCAACTATAATTTAAGATAGGGCAAGAGAATGACTTTAATGTCAACTATAATCTAAGGTAGAGCAAGGGAACGACTTTAATGTCAACTATAATCTAAGATAGAGCAAGGGAATGACTTTAATGTCAACTATAATCTAAGATAGAGCAAGGGAATGGCTTTAATGTCAACTATAATCTAAGATAGGGCAAGAGAAATGACTTTAATGTCAACTATAATCTAAGATAGGGCAAGAGAATGACTTTAATGTCAACTATAATCTAAGATAGGGCAAGAGAATGACTTTAATGTCAACTATAATCTAAGATAGGGCAAGAGAATGACTTTATGTCAACTATAATCTAAGATAGAGCAAGAGTTTATAAAAATATTAAGTTTTTTTAACAGGAGTGTCATATTTTATCTCGTAATATGACAAAGTTATTCGCATTGCTTAGATTCCTAAGTCAGTATGAACATACTGTTGTGCCACAAATACATGTACTAAATGGTGAATAATTATATGAGACAGGTCCAATATTAGCAACTACTTTTGTGCTTAAATGAATTTAGGCCTGACTAAATTGCAATTAGCATATGGTCATTGGGACAATCTGACCTTTGGTCTCAGCCCAGTGGGACAGATGAAAATCTGGTCATATATCTTAATGCTACAGTTAGGGAGTAGGCCTAGGAATCAGTACTAACATTTGCTGATCTTGGACTGTTCCACTTGATTTCCATACAATTGGCATTAATTAATGATATAGCAGATGGCATTCATAATATCTTAGTTTATTTACTTCGTTACATTATGTATTATAACAAATGCTAAAACTTGTTTAGACAATCCCTGCTATATTGTCTACAGTTATGTAATGATGGCAATATATCTTGTTGGTGGATCTTGACATAATTTTTCCTGTGATAGCATCACTATGATGTTAGTGATGTCATTATCCAACATTTCTATAATTAACCCTGGTTAACAGAAACACTGCTGTTAAACCTGATTTAAATTTGACAGTCATGTAGTAATGTCAGAGCTATGAAGATTCTGCTTAATATCTCATTCATTAGTTAGACACAAAAACTTTCATTGATGTTGGCCCTGTGTGTGATGATTCTTATTGTGGAATTTATAACAGTATGTAATAGTTAATAGAATAGTGTATTAAATGTAGTAGATAACAGTAAGTAATAGTTAATAGAATAGTGTATTAAATGTAGTAGATAACAGTAAGTAATAGTTAATAGAATAGTGTATTAAATGTAGTAGATAACAGGAAGTAATAGCTAATAGAATAATATCCTTATCTTAAATAAGTTTATATTACTTGATAGTATTACGTATTATAACAAATGCTAAAATTTGTTTAGACAACCCCGCCCGCTATATTTGTCTGCAGTTATGTAATGATGGCTATATATTAATACTATCTTGTTGGTGGTTCTTGACATAATTGTCCTATGAAGCATCACTATGATGTTAAGTGATGTCATTATCCAACATTTCTATGATTAACCCTGGTTAACAGAAACACTGCTGTTAAACCTGATTTACACTTGAAAGTCATGTAGTAATGTCAGAGCTATGAAAACTCTGCTTAATGTCTCATTAGTTAGGCACAAAATCATTGATGTTGGCCCTGTGTGTGATAATTCTTATTGTAACAGGATAATCTTACATGTGTCATTTATGATGTTAAATGTTGAAGTAAATAAACTGTCAATTCCATATTAATTATATTACTATTCAAAACAGTTAACAGAAACAATGCTGATAAGCCATTTGTTTGGTTCCAGAGTAGAAATCAATGAAGGATATGACCATTTAGCACTAATCATTATAGAGTTATAAGAAAAAGAAAGATAGCTAACCTAGACAAGTCATGAACATATTGAGAGCCACTTTCTATATACCACATGGACATAAACTCCTATAACATAGACAAGTGAGTAATTGTGTATGAACATGACTACTTTATAACTTTTATTACATTAGAAATAATAACTGTGGAAACCACACAGTAGATCCTGGTATTTTTTATCAAGGAACCTATAGTTTTGTTTTACAATAGACACATTGGAAGAATTATGTAACATCACTTGGATAGCTATTAAATATCTTTTTTATCATGCTGTTCTTTCATGATATGTTTGTAGTGAGCTGTTAATTATATTAATAACCTTATTATTATTCATTATTCATTATTCATTATAATTTTAATTATGCTATAGGTATGTATATATGTATATATGCATATATATATATCTATGGATATATATATATGTATGTATGTGTATATATATGTATGTACAGACATTATTGAGACAATAAAACATATATGCTGCATGAGTATGATTAATTAGATTTTTTAATAACTTAACCACTGCAGGCAATCATGATCAAATTAAACTAACAATTCCTCTCAGGGCAAGATAATGACAATGTTAAGGATATTACTAATAACCTAATATAATTAGATTTTTTAATAACTTAACCACTGCAGGCAATCATGATCAAATTAAACTAACAATTCCTCTCAGGGCAAGATAATGACAATGTTAAGGATATTACTAATAACTGTTTCTAAGCAAAGACATCCTCTTGTGTGTGTACTTTGTTTGTCCTTACTTATATATGTATACCACAAACTTTTCACTAATTACAATGTCAATTCCACATGATTAGCAATTTTATTGTAATTTTTTTAAAATTAAAGGGGAGCATACAAAACTAATGGAGATTCCATGCAATATACTAGGACATTGAACCAGCAAGTATCATTGACTTGATCAAACTCTTTCCTGTTCAATTTGCCATCACCATTCGTATTCAATGTATCAAACATTTATCTCTTTCAATATTAATTGAATTACTAATCAAACACTTAACAGAAACATTGCTGATAAGCCATTTGTTTGGTTCCAGAGGTGAAAGCAATAAAAGATATGATCATTTTAGCATGATTTTAGTGTTATAAGAAAAAGAAAGAAAATATTGGGTTTTATTCATAAAGTTCACTAATCTAGACAAGCCATGAATATATCGAGAACTACTTTCTACCACATGGACACAAATGCTTATTAAGTAGACACATGTAACCAAATATGGCTGTCTTATAACTTTTAGTATGCATGTAACATGGTAGATCATGGTATTTTAAATCAAAGATAATGGTGGATATACATGGATACTAATATCCAGCGGTTTCAATGGGTTCCATTATTTGTAATGGGTTTCAATGATTAAGATCACAAATCATAGAACATTGAACTGATTACATTATAACACAAAAACTGGAACCATAGTTTTATTTTACAACAGAGACATTAAGTAATCATGTAATATCACTTGACAACTCTTGTATATCATGCTGTTACTTAATGATATAATTAAAACATTCCATGCTACCATTAAAGCCATCACACACACACACATACTATTGAGACAGCAAGCCATATATGTTACATGATTATGGTTAATTAGCAATGGGTGTAAATTATTTAACTTGACCACTGCAGCCAATCATGATAAAATGAATCTAACAATTCCTCTCAGGGCTACTTTTTAATGTATTGTCTACACATATATACAACTAGAGTGGCCATGAGTTAGTTAAAACAACCAATCTATTTTACACTGATATATTTTATTATCATACAATATATTACACTGTATCCAATGAAGGTGTGTACATTATTCATCAACTTGACTAGCATGGTCGCTATTGTGAGACATCTCATCTGTAACAACCTTATTGCAAAAGGGGGAGCATACAAAACTAATTATAACAAAGATTTCAAGAGTTCCTGTTCTAGTTAAACAGGTCCATACATGATGTCAGTAAGTATCAGCACCAGGGGCATTGAGCCAGAAAAGATCTATTCACTTGATCAAACTCTTCCCTGCTCAATTTACCATCACCATTGGTATCCAATGCATCAAACGTTTGCCTCATTTCCTCTGTTGAGCCAAAAATTGAGAAGCCTCATATAGATTAGCCACTCATCATAGGAGATGAAACCGTCTTTATTAGAATCAAGACAGTTAAAAATGGCCAGATTAACATTATAAACAAGTTGCAAAAATGTTGACTAGAAAACAAAAATACAACTAACACTTCAATATAATTATGATTGTGTACTTTATTATTTTGAAGAGAATCTTTTTATATATTTCCAAGTATTCTTCAAATGACAATTCTTTTTCATCAGTAAATCCAATATACTTTAACCCTTGGATTAAGCTATTCACATCATAAAACTGACAATTTATAAGATAAATGTTACCTGTTTCTATAAGCTTCCACATCCTTGGGATCAAAGGTCTTCTCTTTAGCATACAACTCTATATGTTCATATACATTTTTGAGACTTGCTTTTTCTTTTTTATCTACATCAACACCGAGAGCATCTTTGAAAAATTTTTTGTGCTTCAACTTAAAAACTTTCATCTGCAGATAATGAATACTTCCTAGAAGTAATAATAATAGGAGCACGTAGAAGAGGATATTTGTATTGAGTAGCAGTGAAGAGTAGCCTCTTTATCATTGCCATTATGCTCAGTATCCCTGAGAAAAATATTTTAGTCAGCTTTCTCATTTAGCAGGCTTTATTATAAACTACACCCACCTAAATTACAGTGTATACCATGTCAAAATGTATTACTATATATAAACATGCATATTAATTGAGTCGCTCTAAATAGTTTTAAATTACCAATGTACATGTAATTACTACACAATAAAGCACTAAAGTTGCAGAATTATCACTGCAATGTTGTAGTGATCTTAGTTAGCTAGCAATCGTTATTCTGCCATTGCATTGTAAACTTACTAAATTCTTAGAAAAGAATAGCAACAGAATTGTATTAAGACTTAACATTATGCAAATGATGTAAGTGGTAAATGGTGTTAAAACTATAGGAGTGGCAAGTGCTAGTTTAACTTTAATGGATCTGGCAGTTACAGCAAGTGTAATTTTTAAAGATTCTGTTTCTTTACTAACTTGCGTATTTGTAGACTTAGTGTAGATTGTGTAACACTTACTATATCAGTAGTCTTAAAACAGTAACAGCTCCTTCTAAATGTATCTATTTACTAAGAAAGCTGTTAAGGTGAGTAAAATTTGTCTTAACTTCAAATCAAAAAAAAAATTAAACGAAATTCCCATGTTAAAATTGTAGGTAGCCTAACTGTATTTAGTAATTGTAGTAGTTTTATTGGAGGAACACTTGTTGCGTCATTTTTTGTGTGTTTTTTTTTTTTTTTTTTTTTTTTTGTTTTTTGTGTTGTGTTTGGCTTGTTTTGTTTTGGGGGGGTTCGTCTTGCCTGTGCTTTTTAAAAGGTTTTTTTCTTGGCTTTTCAAGCTTTGTCTTTGTGTTACAGCCTTTTATCTAAGAGGACTTTCTGGTACTTAATTTTGCCGTTTCTCTGTGAAGTTTGTAGCTGTAGACAGTGTCATTGCCAAGTTAAAGCAGTTGAAACTGCATTGCCATCTTGTAGACAGACAAACAAGACCTGCAACCCTTGCCCACTCAGTGAGCAGCTATAGGATTAATAATTTACTCAAACGTGTTTATAATATTGGTTATATGATTATATTAGGTTAATTATAACTGGAATTGTTTATAATAAGGTACATATTATATTGATTTTCTCACCACTGATAGGCCTACATCTAAATTTTTATAAGTCAATATTACATAATTATAGTTTAAATTCACTAGGACTATTAAAAATGTATTAGCACACATTATGCAATAAATAAACTTAAAGATGTTAACTAACTCTTATTGAATATGAGCTCAGTGCATAAAATATAGTAGCATATATTATGTAATAAATGAACTTGTAAGATGTTTATTAAATGTGAGCTCTAAAATGAAATACTAGAGTATCAATAATAATACATCTGTTTTGATATTGATGGACTCACATTAGATATATAGTCAAGGTTACTCTTTGAGTATAATCTGCATGTATTACACATGAGGAAAATCTTATTGATACAATGCAATCTAGCTTATGATGTTTGTTATTGTTAACTATGGTACATATGACCAAAGATATCATATTTGCCAAATTCACATGTATGATGTTTAAATTAAATTTAGTCTGGAAAAAAAATTAATTTATTGATTCAATGAATATAATAGTCGTTTAGATTGCATATAAGACACCTAGTAGTAAACATCACACTGTTTCATAACTAAGATATAAATTGGCACTTGACAGTCATGTAGTTAAATTTTAGGGCTATGGAGATTTTTTTCAATGTCTCATTATTTAGACACAATAATTTTCATTGATATTGGTCCTATATGTGATGATTCTTATTATTGAATTTATAACAAGACAATCCTACAGTCCACATACATGTTCTTCTGAGAAGTTGTTTGTTGAAGTAAATGAACTGTCAATTCCCACATTAATTATATTATTATCAAAACAGTTAACAGAAGCATTGTTGATAAACCATTCATTTTAGTTCCTGAGGTGAAATCAGTAAAGGGTATGACCCTTTAAACTCTAATCATTCCAGTGTTTATAAGAAAGATAGCTAACCTAGATAAGTCATGAACATATTGAGAACCACTTTCTACCACATGGACATAAACTCTTATTACATAGACATGTATAACTGTGTGTAGGTGTGGTAATATCCAGTAGTTCCAATGATGAAGTACCATGATGAATTGATTTCACAAATCATGGAATCTTGAACCAATTACAATGGAACATGGATACCTGAAACCATAGTTTTATTTTATAATAGAGACACTGAAATAATTATGTCATTATTAGTTGATAAGCTCATGTTTATCATGACGTTCTTTAATGATATGTTTAAACCATTCTATGTTACCATTAAATCCATATATATACATTATTGAGACAATAAGCTATATATGTTAACATGGGTATGGTTAATTAGCAATGCATTTAATTTATTTAATATGTTAATTCCATATTACTAATCAAAACATCATCTGTTGTTAACACTTTTCAATTGTATTTTGTAGTCATGTACACAAACACAGTGACCATAAATTGGTCAAAACAACAAATCTATTATAACAGTGATACATCATATTATCATACAATATATTACACTGTATCCAATGAAGGAGTGTATATGATTCATCAACTTGACTTGTATTGTAGCGATTGTGAGATATCTCATCTGTAACAACTTTGTTAATTTTTTAAAAAAGGGGGAAGCATACAAAACTAATGGAAAATTCATGCAATCTATTGAGATTTTAAGAATTCTTGTTCTAGTTAACTGGTTCATCCGTGATGTCAGTAGTATTTGTCACCTGGGGCATTGAGCCAGAAAGATCTATTGACTTGATCAAAACTTTAATTAAACTATTTACATCATAAAACTGAGGATTTATAAGATAAATGTTACCTGTTTCTAAAAGCTTCCACATCCTTGGGATCAAAGGTCTTCTCTTTGGCACACAAATCTTATATGATCATATATATTTTGAGACTTGCTTTTTTGTCCACATCAACACCAAGAGCTCTTTGAAAAATTTTTTTGTGCTTCAACTCAAAACTTTTATCTGCAAATAATGAGTACTTCCTAGAAGTAGTAATAATAGTAGCACGTAGAAGAGATATCTGTATTGAGTAGCAGTCAAGAGTAACTTCCTTATCATTGCCATTATGTTCAGTAGCCCTGAGAATAATAGTCAGATTTCTCATTTAGCAGGCTTCATCATGTATGTATACACCCACCTAGATTACATGATACTAAAATGTAATGTCCTGTCAGTACATACACCTAAAAGTAGTAAACATCACATTATTTTCATAACTAGTATACATACTGATTGACACTTGACAGTCATGTAGTAACATCAGAGCTATGAAGATTTGGTTTAATGTCTCAATACTTAGACGCAAATAATTTTCATTGACGTTGGCCCTGCATGTGTGATGTCTCTCGTTATGGAATTTATAATAGGAAAATCCTACATACATGCATATCCTTCTGAGAAGTTGTTTGTGGAAATAAATGAACTGTCAATTCCATATTAATTTTGTACTAATCAAAAGAGTTAACAGAAAGATCGCTGATAAACCATTCATTATGTTTTTCAGAGGTGACATCAGTGAAGGATATAATCATTTTAGCACTAATCATTCTAGTGTTATAAGCAAGTATTTAATGCATTGGATACCAATGGTGATGGAAAAGTGAGCCAGGAATAGTTCATTCATATTACCAGAGGATTCTACCTCAATATACTTGTGCTACTACTACTGATAAAATTTTTTTGTCATCCTAACTGATCTGAATCTTCATGCAGTAATGTCACATGTAGTATAACTTTTATTAATGCTAAAATTGTCAAACTATTAATTAATAATATATCTATTCAGACATTGATTGACTCACATTATATTTATATAGCCAAATTTACTCTTTGAGTATAATGTTTGAATAACATCACTCTGAAATAATTGATTGATTGATTTAACAAATACAATAGTCATTTGTTGTAAAAATTGATGGGTTGATTTAATTAATTAATACATGGTTATACAGCTTGCATATACAAAAAGTCAACATAACATTGTTTTGCTTTCTAATGTACTATGAAATTGATTATTTTGTACCTATATAAGCAGTAATGTATTAGTAATCTAAACAGTATTATGCTTACTTTTCTGATCAAAATAAGTTTGCTACAACCAACCTCTAACCATACATTAGTTAAATCAACCAATCCTTATAATGTTTAGATTGCATGCATACAAGACACGTAGGAAAAGTAAACATCGCACTGTTTTCATAACTAATATAAAGATTGACACTTAACAGTCATTTTAATTGCCAGAGCTAGGAAGATTCTGTTTAACAGCTCATTAGTTAAAGAAAATAATTGTTGTGGATGTTGGACCTATGCATGAGGGCTGTTACAATAAAATATAAACCAGGACAGTTTTATATACTACACAATTGTCCTTATAAATCATTATTGAAGTGAATGAACTGTATGTAATTGCCTAGAAATTATATTAGTAATCAAACAGTATATGTTACTTTCAATGTATTTGTAGGCATGTACACAATAAGAGTGACCATGAGTTGGTTAAAATAACCAATCTATTTCTAACAGTGATACATCTTAATATCATATAATATGTTACACTGTATCCAATGAAGGATATGGACACATGATTCATCAGTTTGAATTGTGTTGTAGCAATTGTGAGATATCTCATCTGTAACAATATTTTTTAAAAAAAGGGGGAAGCATACAAAACTAATTATAATGAAAAATTTCAAGAATTCCTGTTCTAGTCAATAGGTCCATACATGATGTCAGTAGTATCAGCACCTGGGCATTGAGCCAGAAAGATCTACTGACTTGATGAAACTCTTCCCTCCTCAATTTACCATCACCATTTGTATCCAATGTATCAAATATTTGCTTCATTTCTTCTGTTGAGCCAAAATTTAGAAGCCTCATATAGATTAGCCACTCATCATAGGAGATGAAACCATCTTTATTAGAATCAAGACAGTTAAAAACACTCATAATAGCCTCATCAGCAAGTGACACAAGTGTTGACTGGAAGACAAAAATACAACTAACACTTCAATATTTGATTATGTACTTTATCATTCTGAAGAGAAGTTTGTACATTTTCAAGTATTCTTCAAATGATAATTCTTCTCCATCAGCAAATCCAAGATACTTTAAGATTTTGATTAAACTATTTACATCATAAAATTGAGAATTTATAGGATAAATGTTACCTGTTTCTATAAACTTCCACATCCTTGGGATCAAAGATCTTCTCTTTGGCATATAAATCTGCATGTTTGTATACACTTTTGAGACTTGCTTTTTCTTTTTTAGCTATATCAACACCAAGAGTCTCTTTTGAAAATTTTTTTGTGTTTCAGTGTGAAAATTTCATCTGTAGATAGCTTCCTTATCATTGCCATTATGTTCAGCAGCTCTGAGTAGTCAGATTTCTCATCTAACCCCTTTTTATTTCTCATCTAACCCTTGCGCATGCGCAATAATTACCTCGTTCGTGATTATATTAATATGTTAGTAATTTGGTTTTTAACTGGTTATGGGTGCAAGAGTTGTCCACCTTTTCTTGGGCAATAGCTATTGAGGAAATATATATATATATATATATATATATATATATATATATATATATATATATATATATATATGCATACTTAGACATTGCAAATCACTATCCACTATGAGGCAAGAATGACCACAGTACAATTTGTACAGTAAGTATTAGGTGAACTAGACTTTGATGCACAGCCTATATATAACTGATAAACAAATATGACTTTTGTGACATTCACTATGGCGACTTGTAT
This sequence comes from Gigantopelta aegis, assembly GCF_016097555.1. Lineage (NCBI taxonomy): Eukaryota > Metazoa > Mollusca > Gastropoda > Neomphalida > Peltospiridae > Gigantopelta > Gigantopelta aegis. The sequence continues at coordinate 8,381 of NW_024533510.1, read as the reverse complement.
ATAATAAGTTGTACCTGTTATGGGATACAGATGATGATATCACTAACATCAACATGAAAGTAAACTATCTCGCTAAAGATGTAAAGGTAGATGTGGTTGCCATCAAGCAGGAAAAGAATTTGGACCTAGCTATCATTGTAACAACTGTGTATACAAAGACATCACTTGTCAGTATAGATGTAAGTGTCAAAATACTATAACTCTTCTTTTTCTGTTCTTATCAAATTGTATTTGACATTAATCCTCCCCATCCTTATGTACAGCTCATCTGTTTGGGATCCATATTCCATTCCTAACATCAACAAATTGAAAAAAGTTCAACACTTCGTGCTAAAACTTTGCAGTAAAAAATTGGACCTCTGATTATCCTCTACTTCTAGAACTCTTTATCTTCTTTTTCTATCCTCTAGCAGATCAACATCCAAGCTTGTCCTTTTATACAAGTTTATTTATAGTAATCTCTACATTCCTGCTGGCTCTTTTTCATTTCAAAATCAGTCCTTTTATAATTTATACTCTTCCACCCAATAAATCTGAATCCACCCTTCTTCAGATCTTCTGCTACCCTCAACTCCTTCCTTCCCAGTGTTATCTCCCTGTGGAATTTTCTTCCCACCTCATTCAAAGATCTCAACTCTGTAAGTCAGTTGAAGCAAAATATTTTTAATTTATTTTAGAACTATCAGGAATATAGCATACATATTGTTCATATTTATTTATTAATTCATCTATCAATATCATCAATTATTATTAATCCTTTACTTCTTATGTTATATTATTCTCATTACGAATTCAGTATTGTTATTGATACTCTTTATATTAGCTTTGATATTGAGTTTCTTTTGTGTTTTAATAATAAAAAAAACAAAAAAAACAAAGAAATTACCTTAGAAGAGAATGGTGAAGAAACAAATGACTATGACAATGATGATGAAAATGTGATATTGTGATAAATTATGATGAAACAGAGAAAAATGAAGGTCAATTTAATACAATGGATGACTACTATACAAAGGATTAAAACATGAAATAGACCATATGATGGAAAAAATCTTGGAGAGGACTTAGCATACAATTAACTTACTAATGCAAACAATAATTCTATTATAGTATGAGTAATTGCATAAAAGCCTGACACATATCTCAAAGAAAAGCTATTAATATAAAGAATAGTATAATTATGACCTTTATATTTATGACATAATTATATCGTTTATATTCATGACAGCTGTGTCCAATGAACAACAGCTAAAATACTGGACAAACTTAAACAAGGTCTAATATTAGCAACTACTTTTGTGCTTAAATCAGATGAATTTAGGCCTGACTAAATTGCAATTAGCATATGGTCAGTGGGACAGTCTGACCTTTGGTCTCACCCCAGTGGGACAGACGAAATATCTGGTCATATATTTTAATGCTATAGTTAGGGAGTAGGCCTAGGAATCGGTACAACATTTGCTGATCTTGGACTGTCCTACTTGGCTTCCATACAATTGGTATTAATTAATGATATAGCAGATGGCATTCATAGTATCTTAGTTTATTTACTTCATTACATTATGTATTATAGCAAATACTAAAAACTTGTTTAGACAATCCCTGCTATATTGTCTGCAGTTATGTAATGATGGCAATATATCTTGTTGGAGGTTCTTGACATAAATTTTCCTGTGGTAGCATCACTATGATGTTAGTGATGTCATTATCCAACATTTCTATAATTAACCCTGGTTAACAGAAACACTGCTGTTTAAACCTGATTTAAATTTGACAGTCATGTAGTAATGTCAGAGCTATGAAGATTCTGCTTAATATCTCATTCATTAGTTAGACACAAAAACTTTCATTGATGTTGACCCTGTGTGTGATGATTCTTATTGTGGAATTTATAACAGGATAATCTTACATACCACATACATGTTGTTTATGAATTGTTTGTTAACATTGAAGCAAATGAACTGTCATTCCATATTAATTATATTACTATTCAACACAGTTAACAGAAACATTGTTGATAAACCATTTGTTTGTTCTAGAGGAGAATGATATGACCCTTTAGCAATAATCATTATAGTGTTATAAGAAAAAGAAAGATACCTAACCTAGACAATTCATGAACATATTGAGAGCCACTTTCTATATTGGCATAAACTCTTATTACATAGACCAGTGAATAACTGTGTGTGAACATGCTACTTTATGATATTTATTATATTAGAAATAATAACTGTGAAAACCACATAGTAGGTGCTGGTATTTTTTTATCAAGGAACCCATAGTTATATTTAATAGACACATTAATATATTATATATATATTATATTTAATAGACACATTGGAAGAATTATGTAACATCACTTGGATAGTTATTAAATATCTTGTTCATCATGCTGTTCTTTCATAATATGTTTAAAACATTTTATGCTATATATACCATTAAAGCCATATATATGTATGTATGTAGTATATATGTATATATGTATGTATGTATGTATACACATTATTGAGACAGTAAGCCATATATGCTAAAAATGAATATGTTTATTAGATTATAAGTTTATTTAGCTGACCACTGCAGCCAATCTTGATAAAAGTAATCTAACAATTCCTCTCAGGGCTACTAGATAAGATAATGGCAGTGTTAAGGACATTACTAATAACTGTTACTCAGCAAAGGCATCCTTTTGCGTGTACTCATTTTGTCCTTACTTATATACTTACATTATGTACTTTTTTGTAATTAATATGTTAATTCCATTTTTACTAATCAAAACATCATCTGTTGTTAATACTTTGCAAAGTATTTTGTAGGCATGTACACAACCAGATTGACCATGAGTTGGTTAAAACAACCAATCTATTATAACAGTGATATATCTTATTATCATACAATATATTACACTGAATCTAATGAAGGAGTGAACATAATTCATCAGTTTGAATTGTATTGTAAGCGATTGTGAGATATCTCATCTGTAACAATTTGTTATAATTTTTTAAAATAGGGGAAAGCATACAAAACTAATTATAATGAAAATTTCAAGAATTCTGTTCTAGTTAACAGGTCCATACATGATGTCAGTAGTATCAGCACCTGGGGCATTGAGCCAGAAAGATTTACTGACTTGATGAAAACTCTTCCCTGCTCAATTTACCATCATCATTTGTATCCAATGTATCAAACATTTTGCTTCATCTCTTCTGTTGAGCCAAAATTCAGAAGCCTCATATAGATTAGCCACTCATCATAGGAGATGAAACCATCTTTATTAGAATCAAGACAGTAAAAATATCCATAATAGCCTCATCAGCAAGTGACACAAGTGTTGACTGGAAAACAAAATACAACTAACACTTCAATATTTGATTATGTACTTTATCATTCTGAAGAGAAGTTTGTATATTTTTCAAAGTATTCTTCAAATGATAATTCTTCTCCATCAGCAAATCCAAGATACTTTAAGATTTTGATTAAACTATTTACATCATAAAATTGAGAATTTATAGGATAAATGTTTACCTGTTTCTATAAGCTTCCACATCTCAGGATGAAAGGTCTTCTCTTTGGCATATAAATCTGCATGTTCATATACATTTTGAGACTTGCTTTTTCTTTTTTATCCACATCAACACCAAAAGTGTTTTGGAAAAATTTTTTGTGCTTCAACTCAAAACTTTCAACTGTAGATGCTGAGTACTTCCTAGAAGTAATAATAATAGGAGCACGTAGAAGAGGATATTTGTATTGAGTAGTAGTCAAGAGTAGCCTCCTTATCATTGCCATTTTGCTCAGTAGCCCTGAGAATAACAATTTTCTCATTAACAGGTTTATGGTTTCTCTTAATACCCACCTAAACTACATGATACCAATTCATAACATGTCAATGCATAGTATGTCATGTTGTATTACAATAGAAACTAGAATTAAACATTTAATTGTCACCCTCAGTGTTTTTGAAATACCATGTATTTACTTTAATGTCTTAGTAGTTGTATACAATAATTTTCATTGATGTTGGCCCTGTGTGTGAGGACTCTTATTATTAAAATGTATAACAAGACAATCCCATATACCACATACATGTCCTTCTGAGAAGTTGTTTGTTGAGTAAATAAACTGTTGATTTCATATTAATTATATTACTAATCAAAACAGTTAAACAGAAATACTGCTGATAAAACATTTATTATGTTCCTGAGGAAAAAACTATCATCCTTTAGTGCTAATCATTCTAGTGTTATAAAAAAAGAAAAACAACATTGAGTTTGTATTTCATAATATATCACTAACCTAGACAATTATTAACATCATGAGAACCACTTCTCTACAACACAGACTTATTACACAGACAAGTGGGCATGGCTACTTTTTATATTATTATACATGTATTAATAATTGCAGAAACCACATCTGGGTTTATCTACTGAGGGTGGGAGGGAAGTTTCGCCCCAAAACTCAGTAACTTCCCCCCCCCCCCCCCCCAAAAAAAATTTACAGTGATTTAGTAGCATGAAATTAATAAAAAAAAGATTGAGAAGCAGGATGGGAGAAGAAACATTAGAGCATGCAAATGAGAATATGTATTGAAATACCTGAACATTTAACAGAAGAAACACTGGAAGAAATTATTGAAAATTACAAAAAAGTCAAGAAAAGAAAAATAGCACTGTAATTAATAATTATTATATATTCTCTTTAGTTATTCGCAACAAGTTATTCTATAAAGCTAAAAGTGCATTGGAAGTCAACTTCTCCCCCAAAAAATAAATTCTAGATAGAACGCTGGACATAGTAAATCCCAGTTTTATTGATCGTAGATAATTGATGGATACCTAATATCCAATGGTTTCAATAGGTTCCATTATTTATTTAATGGGGTTCCAATGATAAAGTACTCATGGATGTCAAAAATTATGGAACCGTCAACTAAATTATATTGGAAGACAGATACCTGGAACTCATAGCTTTACTTTACAATAGAGACACTGAGAAAATTATGTAATATCACTTGATAGCTCATGTTTATAATCCTGTTAATTAAAGATATATTTAAACTGTTTCTAAAAAGCTTCCACATCCTTGGGATCAAAGGTCTTCTCTTTGGCATACAACTCTATTAGTTCATGTACATTTTGAGTCTTGCTTTTTCTTTTTTATCCACATCACTCCTTCCTTTCCAGTGTCTGTTCCCTGTGGAATTCCCTTCCCACCTCATTCAAAGATCTCAACTCTGTAAGTCAGTTAAAGTAAAATATTTCTTATTTATTTTAGAACAATCAGGTATATAGCATACATATTGTTCATATTTATTTATTAATTCATCTATCAATATATATCATTACTTATTATTAATCCTTTACTTCTTATGTTATATTATTCTCATTACAAATTCAGTATTGTTATTGATACTTTTTATATTAGCTTTGCTATTGAGTGTCTTTTGTGTTTTTAATAATAAAAAAACAAAAAAAAAACCAAAGAAATTACCTTAGAAGAGAATGATGAAGAAAAAAATGGCTATGACAATGATGATGAAATGTGATATTGTGATAAATTATGATGAAACAGAGAAAAATAAAGGTCAATTTAATACAATGGATGACTACTACAAAGGATTAAATCATGAAGTAGACATATGATGGAAAAAATCTTTGGAGAGGACTTAGCATACAATTAACTTACTAATGCATATAATATTTCTATTATAGTATGAGTAATTGCATAAAAGCCTGGGACATATCTTAGAGAAAAGCTATTAATACAAAGAATAGTATAATTATAACCTTTATATTCATGACAGCTGTGTCCAATGAACAACAGCTAAAATACTGGACAAACTTAAACAAGGTCTAATATTAGCAACTACTTTTGTGCTTAAATCAGATGAATTTAGGTCTGACTAAATTGCAATTAGCATATGGTCAGTGGGACAGTCTGACCTTTGGTCTCACCCCAGTGGGGACAGACGAAATATCTGGTCATATATTTTAATGCTATAGTTAGGGAGTAGGCCTAGGAATCAGTACTAACATTTGCTGATCTTAGACTGTCCTACTTGGCTTCCATAATACAATTGGTATTAATTAATGATATAGCAGATGGCATTCATAATATCTTAGTTATTACTTTTATTTCATTAAATATTATGTATATATACAAATACTAAAACTTGTTTAGACAATCCCTGCTATATTGTCTGCAGTTTATGTATGATGGCAATATATCTTGTTGGTGGTTCTCGACATAATTTTTCCTGTGATAGCATCACTATGATGTTAGTGATGTCCATTATCCAACATTTCTATGATTAACCCTGGTTAACAGAAACACTGCTGTTAAAAGCCTGATTTAAACTTGACAGTCATGTAGTAATGTCAGAGCTATGAAGATTGTGCTTAATATCTCATTCATTAGTTAGACACAAAAAACTTCATTGATGTTGGCCCTGTGTGTGATGATTCTTATTTGGAATTTAAAAGGAGATAATCTTACATACCATATACATGTTGTTTATGAGTTGTTTTGTTAAGCAATGAACTGTCAATTCCATATTAATTATATTACTATTCAAACAGTACATAGACAAGTGAATACACGTGTGTGAACATGGCTACTTTATGATATTTTATTATATTACCTGTGAAAACCACCATAGTATAGGTGTGAAGGTGGTATTTTTTTTATCAAGGGCAACCCATAGTTATATTTAATAGAGACACATTAATATATTATATATATATTATATTTAATAGACACATTGGAAGAATTATGTAACATCACTCGTGGATAGGTATTAACTATCTTGTTCATCGCCCACATGTCTGTTTCTTTCATGATATGTTAAAAAATTTTATGCTATTTACCATTAAAGCCATATTATATATGTATATATGTATATATGTATGTATGTATATATATATATGTAATTATGTATGTATGTATACACATTATTGAGACAGTAAGCCATATATGCTAAAGAATATGGTTTTATTAGATTATAGTTTTATTTAGCTTGACAACAGCAGCCAACTAATAACTGTTGCTCAAGCAAAGGCATCCTTTTATGTGTACTCATTTTGTCCCCTTACTTATATACTGATACATTATGTACTTTTTATGTAATTAATATGTTAATTCCATTTTAACTAATCAAAACATCATCTGTTGTTAATACTTTGCAGAGTATTTTGTAGGCATGTACACAACCAGATTGACCCATGAAGTTGGTTAAAACAACCAACTCTCTATTTACAGTGATATATCTTATTATCATACAATATATTACACTGAATCTAATGAAGGAGTGACATATTCATCAGTTTGAATTGTATTGTAACGATTGTGAGATATCTCAAATCTGTAACAATTTTTGTTATAATTTTTAAAAAATAGGGAAAGCATACAAAACGCTAATTATAATGAAAATTTCAAGAATTTTCTTTCTAGTTAACAGGTCCATACATAATGTCAGTAAGTATCAGCACCTGGGGGGGCATTGAACCAGAAAGATCTATTGACTACCACCAAACTTCCCTGCTCATTTACCATCACCGTTGTATATCCATGCATCAACATTTTGCCTTATTTCCTCGTGTGAGCCAAAAATTAAGAAGTCTCATATAGATTAGCCACTCATCATAGGAATGAAACTGTCTTTTATTAGAATCGAGAAAATCTAAAAACACCCATAACCAGCTTCATCAAAAGCAACACAAATGTTGACTGGAAAACAAAATACAACTAACACTTCAATATAGGATTATGTTACTTTATCATTCTGAAAGAAGTTTGTACATTTTTAAAGATTTCTTCAAATGACAATTCTTTTTCCATCAGCAAGTCCAAGGTACTTGAACAGTTTGATTAAATATTTACATATAAAACTGAGAATTCATAAGATAAATGTTATGTTTTTTCTAAAACTTCCACATCCCTTGGGATCAAAGGTCTTCTCTTTGGTAAACACTCTAAATGTTCATATACATTTTTGAGACTTACTTTTTCTTTTTTATCTGCATCAACACCAAAAGTGTTTTTTGAAAATTTTTTTGTACTTCAACTCAAAACTTTTATCTGCAGATAATGAGTCCTTCCTAGAAGTAATAATAATAGGAGGCACGTAGAAGAGATATTTTGTATTGAGTAGTAGTCAAGAATAGCCTCCTTATCATTGCCATTTCGCTCAGTAGCCCTGAGAATAACAATTATCTTATTAACAGGTTTTATGGTTTCTCTTAACACCCACCTAAACTACATGATACCAATCCATAACATTGCCAATGCATAGCATGTCATGTTTTATTACAATTGAAACTAGAATTAAACATTTTAATTGGCACCATCAGGTTTTGAAAATACCATGTATTTACTTTATGTCT